>NC_142090.1:47131419-47281598 GCF_054644295.1 Miniopterus natalensis | reverse complement strand
CACTTTAATCAAAATATTATTCAATGTTTCTGAATGCCCAAGACACACACACACACACACCCCTCAACAGAAGTCAGACACACGGGTGACTTTAATGAGGAAGATCAAATAAGAAAGTTGAATCATTTAATCACATAATATAATCTATGAATGATGATGATGTCAGCAAAAAGAAGTGGTTATAAGGACATGATTAGTAACTCTTTGGAATATGTAATAGCTACCAAATTATTTTACCAAATCATATGTGAAGCCAAGTCATAGAAGTCTCTTACTCCAATTATTAAAATATTCCTGTATAATTCTAGTGTTATTTGGGAGAGGGGAGGAGATGAAATGGGTAAGTATTCAAAGTTAAGATATCCAATTGGGGAAAGAAGTCTAAATTATGAAATAACTATCTTATTTCATAATTATTTTCATTATATATGTGAATAATAAGGAAAGCTTTCTTTGCAAGATCTTTGCTTCAATTATAATTTATTTCTTCTGCTCTGAATTGTTAGCAGAATCATATCATAACCAAAAGTGTTATGACAGAAAAGTAAAGCTGCTTCTGTAGAAGGCAAATAAAACTTTTGTAAAAGACTGAAATATTTTTGGGGGGTAGAATATAACTTTTCAAGGAAGAAAATAGATTTACAGAATTCAACCAATTTTAAAATAGATGTCTAGCTAGCCTCTGACATTTGGATCAAAATGTCAAAGTTTGAAAACATGACTCATCTAAATGCAAATTAAAACCACAATGAAATATCACCTCATATCTGTCAGAATGATTATCACCAATAAATCCAAAAATGGTAAGTATTGGTGAGGATGCAGAGAAAAAGGAACCCACAGGTACTGTTGGTGGGAATACAGATTGGTGCAGCCACTGTGAAAACAGTATGAAGTTTCCTCAAAAAAAAAAATTAAAAGTGAAACTGCCTTAAAACATAGTGATTCCACTTCTGGGAATTATCTGAAGAAACCCAAAACACTAATTCAAAAGAATATACGCACCCCTGTGTTCCTTGCAGTATTATTTACAGTAGCCAAGTTATGGAAGCAACCAAAGTGCCCATCAACAGACAAGTGGATAAAAAAAGCTGTGGTACATATACACAATGGAGCATCACTGGGCCATAAAAAAAATAAAATAAACTGATGAACAAAATAGATCCAGTGAGACAGAAACATGGAACAGACTGACAAATCTCAGAGGGAAGGTGGGGGTCGGTGGGGAGAGATTATAACCAATGAATTTATATGCATTCATGGACACAGATAATAGTGTGGTGAAGGCCTGGGGTGGGGGGGGGGGGAGTAGAAGGGATCCAAGGGGGAAAAAAGGGGCATCTGTAATACTTTCAACAATGAAGATAAATTTTAAAAAATGAAATCTTTTGTGACAGGATGGATAGTGAAATTATTATGCTCAGTGAAATAAGTCAGAGCAAGGCAAATATCATATGATTTCACCTATATTTCAAATCTAAAGAGCAAAATAAACAAACAAAACTGAAACAGACTCATAGACACAGAGAACAAACTGGTGGTTGCCAGAGGGGAGAGGGGTTGGGAGACTGAATAAATGAGGTAAAGGGATTAAGAAGTACAAATTGGGAGTGAGCACACAATACAATATATAGATGATGTATTATAGAATTGTACATCTGAAACCTATATAATTTTACTAACCAATGTGACTACAATAAATTCAACTTTAAAAATTGGAGAGCCTGGCCAATGTGGCTCAGTGGTTGGGAACTGACCTAGGTCCAGGAGATCGGGGTTTGATTCCTGGTCAGGGCACATGCCCAGGTTGTGGGATCAATTCCCCGTGGGGGCCATGCAGGAGGCAGCCGATCAATGACTCTCTCACCATTGATGTTTCTATCTCTCTCTCTCTCTCCCTCTCCCTACCTCTCTCTGAAATAAAAATGATATATTTTAAAAAATAAAAACAAAATAAAAGTTGGAGGAAAACAAGAAGCACAAATTGGTAGTTACAAAATAGTCATGCGGACACAAGTAAAGCATGGGGAATACAGTCAATAATATACTGTGATAACTACATATGGTGTAAGTTGGGGTATTGGAAATATCAAAGGGAGCATTATGTAAAGTATATGATTATCTAATCACTACGCTGAATATTTGAAACCAATACAAAATAAAACTGAACAAAAAAAACAGGTCTCATCTGCAGATACTAAAATCTAGCTAATTAGCAGATTCCATTCTTATAAGTAATAACAGCTAAATCCATTTAAAATCTTCCCACATATTCTGTCAGGTTATGCATCAACTAAAGCCACACCCTTTCCTGCATTAACCCTAAGAATAGGGTATTACAGGCCACGTACATATAATCAAATCATGAATCATGACCAAGTTCCTATTGCCTAGGGAAAGCCAGTTAATGATATAGTAAAACACTGACTCAAGTTTAGAAAAAAGCCTTGAAGAGTATTCTTTAATTCAACAAAGAGATTATTATGATACAACTTGCCTCTAAGAAGTTTCAAATCCAAAGAGAGTTAGTTATAATTCAAAGCAGAATAAAATAAGCACTATTATACTATACATTAGTGAAAGATGCTCTGAAAAAGAACAGTATCTTACTAGATATGGGGATACTGGAAAAAGATAAAAATTATAATTCCTGGTTTAAGTACCTAGGATTGCACTAGTATCATTAACCATGACATAGAATAAAAACAGGTTTAGGAAAGACTGTTGAAGCTACACAACAGTTAGAAATTATGCCTAGAGTTCTAGAGAGTTGAGAAGGTACAAAATTTGGAACTCAGCAGCATAAACTAGGTATTTGGACATTATGTAGGCAATTTGAAAATCTAGGGAAATAGAACAGCTTAATGAAATCAAGAACAAAACATTAAGAGAAATAAATATTTCACTGTAGAGAAGTATCAAAGTCTGGGAAGAAGACTTTAGTTAAACATGTTTGTGTCAAATAAACTTGATCTCATTTGAAGAGTAGGCAAAGCCATTAGCTGAGATATGAAAGCTAGAGAGAGTTTCGGGAATGCGGGGCAATAGAGAAGGTAAGAACAACTAGTCAGGAAGATGGAATACAGTGTTAACTAGATTGTTAGATTAGGGATACCAGGAAGAACAAACATATCTGAATTGGTATTAGAAGCAGTCAGCTGAGTTATGTTTGTATTTTTCCTTTTTACCACCATAGCTCAAAAGCCCAGGATAAGAAGGGGAAGAATAAAATATATACAAACACACACACCCTGCCACCAAATACCTACAATGTGCCAAGCATGATGCTATCTATGCACTTGACAAGGACCCTCAGTAAGTCTTCAAACTGTATAGCTGCCTTTCTCCTTTCCCTCTGCTTCTCCTGAACAAGTCAGTGTTAAAGACATGAGATACAGCAGATCCATGGGGGCCAAAAGCAGGGTGTCAGAGTCTGACACATGGGGGTGACCCAGGTGTGAGGTATCAGCCCAAGAGGGGTATAGAGGGGGAACCATGTGGGGTCTGGGGAGTCAGAGCCCGAGCTGTGTGAGAAGGGTGACCACGTGTGGAGTGGCCCAGCACGGGGCGTTGAACCCCGAGCAGGGTGAGGAGGATATACACTTGGAGGATATCCTGATGTGGGGTGGCAGAACCCAAGAAAGATGAAGACGGGTTATAATAAAGAGCTTGAATAAGATAAAGAAGGTATCTATGAACAGGATAAAATGGCAGCTGAGATGGGAGACTGGTTACATATATGAGGACTGATATCTCAAAAGCTTGAAAATGTTCCTCTCTGTTTACTAGAAATCTGTATTTATAAAGCCATTACAGAAATAAGAGATTAGGTAAATGACATGGATGCTATATGTAAATAGAAGGGTTTAATAAATAAATTATGGCATATCTGTACAATAGAATATTATAATCATTAAAAATTTATGTTTTAAAAGGATATTTAGTGATGTGAGACAGCACTTTTGGTTATGTTACATGAAAACAGGGCAATAAAAAAACTAAATACAATATGATCCTAATTTTGTTGAAAAAAATTCACATTGTTAACAGTAGGGTAACAATGTGATTTGATTTTATTATGCTTACCTGCATTTACTTTTCCTATGATAGGCACATATTACTTTAAAATTATAATTTTAAAAACATCATTTACAAAAATCAAGGTAAAATGAAAGCTAATATCTGAGTAGCATCAAGTGTTAGATGCTGAGCTAGGTGCTTTTGAAAACATTTTCCCATGGAAAAGTATTGTAAGTACTAGTTATTAGGAAAGCAACTATCACTGCTCAAAATCAACTTAATTAAGTCCCATTATGAAAATAAATAAGGCTTTTCCTATGAGTTACATAATAGAAATTTTCAGCTAAGAAATTACATCTTAATAACAAAACTGAGAGAAACTCTAGTGTTATAAAAGAGCAGATAGATAGCTACCTACATCCTATGATATCAAGGGGGAAAATGAGTTAAAGAACCAAAATGCTAAATACCAAGTGCTCAAGAAAACAATAGCATTTGATATGGGGCTCTTGTGCCAGATAGGTAACTTAAATTGCATTAGGTAAGTGATGGACGGAATCCAGTTGGTTAACACATGAAAGGGAGGGAATGGAAGAGAGCCTGGCAAACAGCTTCATGGCAGAACAGAGAAAACTCCAAGTTCTGGAAGATGCCAAGAAGAGAAGGCCATCACCAGCAACCATATAGAGAAAGAAGCAGCCATGGCTGTCTCACTTGATTCCTCTCTTCTGTTCCCCTTTAATGAAGAGATTAAAAAGAGCCTTGGCTGGTGTGGCTCAGTTGACTGGAGCGTCTTGCCGTATATCGAAGAGTGGCAGGTTTGATCCCTGGTCAGGGCACATACTCAGATTTCGGGTTTGATCCCCAGTCTGGACATGTGCAGGAGGCAACTGATCTATGTTTTTTTTTCTCATATCAATGTTTCTCTCTCTTTTTCTCTCCCTTTCTCTCTCTCTAAAAATCAATAAAAAGTTTTAAAAAGAGAGATTAAAAAGATTCTCAGAGCTAATGAGACTTATTATATACAGTGTGATTTCAGGGGTCCCTCAATAGCCCCCCAAAATGCCCAAGCTCCCATCTTTAAGATTGAAAAGCAAATGTCTACTTGATTCAATACCTGTCTCTCACTTACACTTTTTTAAAAATATCTTTATTGATTTCAGAGAGAGGAAAGGAGAGGAAGAGAGATATAGAAACGTCAATGATGAGAGAATCATTGATTGGCTGCCTCCTGCACACCCCGGACTGGTGATGGAGCCCGCAACCCAGGTATGTGCCCTGGCTGGGAATCGAACCCCGATCGCCTGGATCCTAGGTCAACACTCAACCGCTGAGCCACGCCCAGCCGGGCTCACTTAAGTAAAATCATTGAATCATTAAGAATAAAGGACTGGAGGTCTGCTTTATTCTGAGGGGACTACCAAGGACCATGTCTCCACTACATTTGTTCGTGTACACATCCCTCCCCCATACTGATCCAAAGCTAGACAGCTGACTCAAGCAAGCCAGTCAGATTCTCTCTCCATCTGAATGTGAGAGAAATGAAAGAAACAGATGGTTGATAGCAGGGGATAAAATGAACATTAACAACAGAGTCCTACAGAGAAGTTTCTACAAATTCTACAGCCAAGGGGCCCAATACAGCCCTGGTTTGCCTTTTTTCCCCAGGTCTTGGCTGTCCACTGTTGGCACAGTTTATGTGTACTGAAAAGTAGAAGTAGAATACACTGGTGTTTTTTCCTAAGTCCAAACTTTAATGAGAACATTGCTGCTAATGCAAACCAACACCACTCTGCATAATTTACGAAGCCTGTTTATTTTCCAACTTGCTGGTACGTGGCTGTATGTTCTCAGTAGATTTATTAATAAAGGTACTGCCCGATTAATAGCCTTTCCCAAAAAGTCATCTTGGTAAAGATCATTTAACTTCTCTTTTCTACTTAACCTAACCTTACATCATAAATTGTGAAGACCATGCGGGTGAGGAAGAAAAGATCAGTAGTTTCTTTTATTAATCATATGAAATAATTCAAATATTCCTTACTTTATCAATCAATTAGAAGGTAAAAAATTACTCAGGGTAAATACTAAAGTTCTATTTAACAAACCTGTAACATTAATTCCCAGGTGTTAAAGCTTTTACAGCCAAACTCGTAACATTTTTGTTTAATCCTCACCCGAGGACACTTTTTCCATTGCTTTTCAGAGATAGTGGAAGGGAGAAAGAAAGAGAGAAACATCAATGTAAGAGAGACACATCAATTGGCTATCTCCTGCACGTGCACTGACCAGGGCCAGGTATTGAGCCTGCAACCAAGGTATATACCCTTGGCCAGAATCAAACCCAGGACTGTTCAGTCCCCAGGCCAAAATTCTAACCACTGAGCCAAACCGGCTAGGGCAACCAAACCCATAACATTTAACCTTACTAATTATTTGAATTTTTCAATAACTGTTATTTCAACACTTAGGGTGGAAATTATTTTTAAATAGTCAACATAAATTATTAAACTATTTAAAATAACTTTTAAAAAGCTATTATTTAAACAACTTAGTTTAAAAATATTAAAGTGGTTCACTACTTAAGCTTCTAAATAAGTGAAACAAAAAGCCCTGGCCAGGTACCTCAGCTGGTTAGAGTGTCAACCCTATACGCCAAGGCTGCAGGTTTGATTTCTGGTCAGGGCACATACAAGCAACCAATGAATGTATAAATAAATGGAACAAAAAATTGAGGTTTCTCATTCTCTCCCTCCGTCCCTCCCTCCCTCCCTCCCTCCCTCCCTCCCTCCCTCCCTCCCTCCCTCCCTCCCTCCCTCCCCTTCTCTTTCTCTAACATCAATCAATAAATTATTTTTTAAAATAAATAAAACACAGTGGAAGACTAAATATAAACTTTACCTTCATTTTACCACTAACAGTGCTGGCTCACATTTTATAATTCAAACTTAAGAAAAAACTTCCAGCCCTAGTGGGTTTGGCTCAGCAGCTAGAGCACTGGCCTGCAGACTAAAGGGTCCCGGGTTCAATTTCAGCCAAGGGCGTGTACCTTGGTTGCAGGCTTGATCCCCAGCCCCGGCTGGGAGGCAACCAATTGATTGTCTCTCACATCAGTGCTCCTCTCTCTCACAATCTCGCTCCCCTCCTTCCATTCTCCCTGAAAAGCAGTGGAAAAAAATATCCTCAGGTGAGGATTAAAAAAAAAGAAAAAACCTCCATAAAACAAGAACTTCATCATCCCACTTAGTCGAAGAAAAGGCATTCATTGATGATAACATAGGTCATAATTCTCTTAGCCAAACATGCACTTAGAAGAATTAATTGCAAATCTCTGATGATTAGCGACATTAGGCATTTTTTCATATGTCCCTTAGCCATCTGTATGTCCTCTTTGGAGAAGTGTCTATTTAGGTCCATTGCCCATTTTTTAATTGGGTTGTCTTCCTTTTGTTAAGTTGTATAAGTTCCTTATATAACTTATTCCTTTTGGATATTAACCCTTTATCCGATGTGTCATTGACAAATATGATCTCCCATACAGTGGGCTCCCTTTTCATTTTGTTGATGGTTTCCTTTGCTGCGCAGAAGCTTTTTATTTTGATGCAGTCCCATTTGTTTATTTTCTCCTTAGTTTCTCTTGCCCTAGGAGACGTGTCAGCAAACATATTGCTATGAGAGATGTCTGAGATTTTACTGCCTATGTTTTCCTCTAGGATTTTTATGGTTTCATGTCTTACATTTAAGTCTTTTATCCATTTTGAATTTACTTTTGTGTATGGTGTAAGTTGGTGGTCTAGTTTCAATTTTTTGGCATGTATCTGTCCCATTTTCCCAGCACCATTTATTGAAAAGACTGTCTTTACACCACTGTATGTTCTTACCTCCTCTATCCAATATTAATTGACCATAATGGCATGGGTCAATTTCTGGGTTCTCTGTTCTGTTCCACTGATCGATATGTCTGTTCTTGTGCCAGCACCAGGCTGCTTTGATTACAGTGGCTTTGTAGTATAACTTGATATCTGGTATTGTGATCCCTCCAACTTTGTTCTTCTTTCTCAGGATTGCTGTGGCTATTGAGATATTTATTTATTTATTTTAATTCTCATCCGAGGCTATTTTTTCCATTGCTTTTCAGAGAGAGTGGAAGGGCGGGGAGAGAGACCAAGACGGAAACCCTGATGTGAGAGAGACACATCAACTGGATGCTTCCCATTCACATGTGGAGTGGGGCCGGGGATTGAGCCTGCAACCAAGGTACATGCCCGTGGCCGGAATCGATCCTGGGATCCTTCAGTCTGAGGGCTGATGCTCTAACTACTGATCCAAACTGGCTAGGGTGGGTTTGAGATATTTAAACATTACTAGTGCAAACTATAGTTCACTGCAACTGAGAAAATAAATGTTAATATAAAGAAATTGTCTATGCTATATAAATAGTTACTAAATTCATATTATCTGGAATTTTAGGATTTACTTGGAAATAAACTTTTGAAATTATTAAACAGATTATTTTTGCTTGCATGATCAGATAATTGCTATGCCAGTAAATGGTGATGATATTTTTAAATAAAGGGCAGGGCTTTAAAGACAGAAGATATGGGCAGATCAAGGTTCTGCCATTTACTCAGTGACTGGAGAACTTTAAACAAAACAAACCAAATAAAGTAACCTTTGAGGCCTGTTTCCTCAGTGCCATTTTAAAAATTGGACAGTGATTGTAAGCCATTTAGCATAGCACTTAGTATATAGTAGGCATTTAAGTTTTGTTTTTAACCTCAGCTATGTCTAGCAGTACACAAAAATATCATCATATACAATTAGAGAAAAATCTGTATAACTGGACTTCATCAGTATGATCTATCTTGAATTTTTCAGTCAACCCTGAAATAAAAGTATGAGTTCTTGATTCCATGACACAATATTTCAAATACAATGGAAAACTGAGTAAATTTCTGATTTTTAGATAAACTGAACTATGATATGAACTTGTAAATGGAGATGACAAGTAATTAAATATTCATATTAAGAACAGTTTAAGCTTTGAAGAAATTTAAAGTCATGTTAAATCACTTAGACAACAAGCAATTCTTTCTTTTGAATTTTATTTTTCACTTACAGTTAACATTCAACACTATTTTGTATTAGTTTCAGGTGTACAGCACAGTGGCCAATCACATACCCTGCAAAGTGATTCCCCCTCCCCATACCTCAAGCACCCACCTGGCACCACACAGTCACCATAATATCATTGACTATATACCCCATGCTGCACCCCACATCCCCATGACTATTTTGTAATTATCAATTTGTACTTCTTAATCTCTTCATCCTTTTCACCAGCCCCCCACCCCCTCCCCTACAACAAGCAGTTCTTAAATTGAAGTATTTATTGGAAAACCTAGCTCTCTTAGCCTTCAATTTTTGATATGTTCAACAATTCAAAGCATTATCAGAGCATTTCTCTAAATCTCCGTCTATACTTAGAAATGGAAGCAATTAAAAAACAAAACAGAACCTAGTCCCATGACTAACTTAGGACATTACCATGTTTACAAAGAGAAACGAAATCAGAAAATCTATATTCATTCTAAAATAATTTGTTTTATTGTTTATTTGTGAAAAGCAAGGGAGCTAAGTAGTAGAAAGGGCACAGAACTAAATTCCTGGATTTAAATTCCAGTCTCACCAGTTACTAGCGCTATGGCCTCAATCAAAATACTTTGACTCCTCTGGGTTTTCTCATTTACTGTAGTAGAGATATTTCAAAAGAAATTTCCCATTTTTTAGGAATCTCTGCCTCCATCCGTCCACTCAGGAAACCATGTAATAATAACATCTGCACCAGGAGTTTTATTTGATAATATGCATAAAATATATTTATTTTATAATATGTATTAAAATTACGGGTAACTTGAAAGTAAAAAATGTATTATTATCGAGTAATATTCATGGAAACTAACAATGTTTAAGCCACTCAAGATAGCAACAACAAGTTGTCTAATTCTAAAATAACCACCTAAACACTGTAGCATGGATTGACTGGGATCCCAACTTGGATGAAAGGCCTCACCTGGTTACAGAAAGATATTAGGGTCTCTGGTTTCTACTCCCCTTGCCATTTGAGACAGTCTATGTTGTTGATAATAACAATAAAAGCAAATAATTAGTATTTGTTATTTATCAAGTGTCAGAAATACTTTTCACTTATTAACTCACTTAATTCTCACAACTCCATGAAATAGATATTACTGCTATCCCTATTTTATAATTACAAAAATGTAAGTTGTATAAAGTTAGAGAGGAAGTAGTACAGAAATTCAAATCCAGATAAACTGGCTCCACAGCTGAGCCCTTACCAACCAGTAATTTCATTCATATCCTTACACAAAAATCACCCTATGTTCTCTCGCCTTGGCTTAGATCACTAACAGGATGGGTAGCACTTAACCCCTAATTATTACTGGATACTTCTTCCTTTACTGACTCTCCATGTCTACCTTGACAGAAGGAAGCTATCAGGCCCTGTTAAGACAGCAAATAAGAATATACAAAACTCATCATGAAGTCCAACTTAGCCCTAAAAATATGTAAACCAGTTAATATTATTAATAATCATAGAGTAACTACAAGAATTAATGTGCTAGTGAGCTAACAAAATGTGACAGACACATAAGAACTCAGTAAATGTCATTTCAGTTAATTACCTCATGCTTCCTTTTCTTTCACATTGCAGCAGAAGACAAGGAAGAAATGGATATGCCTTACTTGCATTCTTTTAGCATTTATCATAGGATATACTCTGGGTTGTTATTCTAAAACATAATCCTGATTAAGCCATGTGTATGTAATATGACTCAAGACCACAGCACCTTCCTTGTTTACATATTTCTAACCATTTACTATAAATAGCATAAGAAGCTGTATTATATTTTTAAAGCAATTTAAATGCCAAAAGTATTAACATATCTTGGTTATTTAAAAATCTTTGTATTTTAGAAAATACCTAACAGATTACTGCTGTTCGTTCGATCATTTGAAATAAAAACTGAGAATATAAAACAGATCTAAATTATCCAAAATCGAAAACATTGTTTGATTCCCACTTATTTATATAGGGTAAAATTAAAATGGAGAAATAGTTAAGATAAATTGCTCCTGGGTGTTTAGTCCAGATTCACCAGAATTAGAATTTAAGAGGCCTAGACCACTGTCATCACTAATCAAGAAAATGTTTGCTGTAATTACAAGAATCCAAATGGGTACAAAATTGCTACTAAGAATGACTACAGGTATGCTTACAGAAGTTATACCTTTAATCTTCAGTATAGGATTAGGAAAAGCTGTGCAGAGGAAGAAATAAAAAATCCATAGACTGTTAAATTTATAATGAACCATTTATCTGGATAATGAGACTGTGATAAAATACTAATCTTTGTCAAGTGCAATCTTGCCTTGTACAGACCAGTATTAACTTCTTGTACTATAAGACAACTGAGGCTTTAAGAGGTGTCAGAAGGTTCTACATCTAGTATTTGGGAGCAGAAACCCAAGTTATGACTTTTAACTCTATGCCCTTTCCATTGCAACAAATTCGTTTATATAACTTGGCCAGCATGTTCCACAGGTACTCAAGAAAAAAAATTAAGTCAAATAAATTGAGAAATTATGTCTTCTATTAGGCAGCCTGTAACACTGTGCGTTATTCACAGTATAAAATTCTGTAATCATAAAACTTGTTTACTTTTGTCTAACTTGATATTTCCCAAACTTATTTGAACACAAAATCTCTCTATTCTACTTAACAAAGAACACACTTTGGGAGATGTTACTTGTATAGATGTAGATGTGACCTTTGTGTCCTTCCATGCTGTGACCTTTGACCAACTTCACTGTCCACAGTGAGCACATCAAATATTTCCACTTAATGATTATTTGTGTTCCTTAAAATGTAACCATAAATACCTTTGTTAGTAATGGCCAGGATGATAACCAAGATGAATATTGAACTGGTGATAGATCTACCACCCAGAGTTATGGGCCCTGTAGCTACTGCTTTCTTTGTTCCTTTGTCTTTTCAATCATTAGTACCTGAGTGATATTATTATAAAAACAGTAAAGTAACAGTAATCTTTAGCAGAGAGTAATTTACATAAAACTGCTGCTCCAGCCCAATCTTCCTGTAAATAAACTGTAAATTCTCTATAATAAATTCTATTATATTCAAAGGAGTTGCCTGCTTTGTCTTTCCGTGTGAAGTTACCTTCTCATTATGGTGGCATTATACTTTTGTCCTACCATTGGGCAGTTACTGTAGACTAAAGTACTATGTTTAGTACTTAATGTAATAGATATTGGACATACAGAGATTATTTCACATATTATAACTAAAATTAAATCAAGTCATTTGAAATAAGAGTATAGTTTGGTGCATGGCACATCATAGGAACTCAATATAGTAATGAAGAACTACATAAACTTAAGAGTGTATTTAGAATGGTTAAAAAAAAAGATAAAGATCTTTTAGTAGCTTTCCCTGTCCCTACACAGAAAGGACTGATCCCATTTCAAATTTCTTTCCTCAAGGAAATTAAGTTTCTTTGGCAGACTCTTACTACTAGAGACTCAGAAGCCAACCTGAATAAGCTCCTATTGGCAAAAACAGAACAATCTGAGCATCAATAACTGCAACAGGATGAAACACATCAAATACCTTTAAAGCCAAGAGTTCACAGAGATAATTAAAACAAACAACAGTGATGACTTTGGAGGATGCTAGGTAACTACCACATTGCTTTGTAAACTCATAAAGAGAAAGCGTCAAGAAGAAAAAAAAAATACTATACTACTGCTATAAAGGAGCGCACACAACTTTTCTATAGAAGGATGGCAGGGGACACCTAATCCAGTCTCCATAGGATTAGAAAGATGTCTTTGAGGGGAAGATACTAGCTTTGAGTTTTAAGGACCAGTTTGAATTGGTTTTTTAAAAAAGGAGAAGTGGACATCCAGAGCAGTAAGCTAAAAAAAAGTATGGGGAGACTTCAAAAAGTTGTATTTGTTGGAAGGATGGAGCTAGTGAGTAAAAGTTTAAGGCTGGATAGGGCTAAAAAGCTAACTGAAATTAGAGCAGAATAATTCTTAAAGGCCTTGTGAAAAAACCTGCGGTTTATACCTTATGCGAGAAGAAGTCTTTGAAAAGTATTATTAAATAGGTTAAGTATCAAGGTCAAATTTTATTTATGCTAAATCACTCTGATGGCTGTGAGGAGAATATATTTAATTGGAACAAGAATGAAGAAATAATGAAGGGATATCACAGCAAATCTGAGCAATATTTAGGAGTTAATAGTAACAGATGGTGACTGGAAGAATAAATTTAGATGAAACTTTATGTGAGTTCCCACTTCCCATAAAGTATAATAGTTATTTGTTTGCATCACTGGGACTTGTTTTAAGACAAGTACTCAGTGCCTGATACACAGAAGGTCCATCATAAATGCTATTTAAATGTTGACGGGTACAAATTCTACCAGGACATTATTTTTCATAGAGAGAACGTCTTGGTAATAAATCTATAATCCTAAAAGTTAAACTATATTGCCAAAACAAAATGTATTGAATTTTTCCTATATGAAGTCGATGTAATAAGGTTTCACCTAGCAATTTTCCCTAGTTTTATACCAGTAAATAAAAATAAACAACAAAACAAAATGTTACAGTGACCATAAACAGTGATTTAAAATATATCGTGCTGTCTACCATTTTGAGATTGAAAAAATATGATATCATTCTTCTGATTCCCCAAAGCTCTAAAAGAATAAATTTAGTAAGGCCACTTTACTAACTTTCTCTTTATATACTGTGTTTTACCTGTTTAGAGCTACACACCAACCTACCTCTCCACAAACCAAGCAAGCCAGAACTCCTTATCATTCTAAACCCATCATGGGGAGGAGAGGGCACCAAAAACAGAAAGCAAACTAAACAAGAGTTCTCTTTAAATGACCAGGTATAATATGTCCTAATAAGGATATTAATTTGGGGCAAAAATTCAAATGGGAAATTTTTAGGCTGTATACCTTCTCCAACATTTAATTCTTGTGAATCAATCCTTGGTATTGTATTAACAATTTTTATTTGAATAAACTCTATGGGTCACTGGCAAAGAACAATTTAGCTTCTAAGTTACCCTGCTGCATAGAATTTATAAATGTCACTCTTTGTGGAGCTATAAAAATACAGCAGGTTAACACCAGTGTTTTAGACACTCTCAGGTCTTTCAAAGTTGATACATTGGCCTAATTTTAGGCTGCCAATGGCAACCTATCAACTTACTTTACCACCAAGTCTGTTACCATGGTTAAAGATAGACTGACTGTAAGATATTTGGAATATAACTGGCAAACATTATATCCTTGACTAACATTTCTATTTGAAATCTATTCATCAGAAAATGAATGGCTCAGTGGTTGAGCATCGACCTAGGATCCAAGAGTTTCCCGGTCAGGGTACAGGCCCAGGTTGCGGGCTCGATCCCCAGTCGGGGGTGTGCAGGAGGCAGCCAATCAATGACTCTCTCATCACTAATGTTTCTATCTCTCTCTCCCTCTCCCTTCTTCTCTCTGAAATCAATAAAGATATATTTAAAAAAAAGAAAGAAAGAAAATGAAAAAGGTTAAAAACTAGTTTTTCAGTAGTATGTCATAAAGTTTTTTTCTTCCCAACTCCCAACAGGAATAAGTTTTCCATTAAAGATTTTCAACTCTATTCAAATAATATTGTTTTTTGGTTCTCCTTATACCTGTGTAAACACCTGCTTTAATTTTTAGGCACTGTATCTAGCAACTGCTATAGGCAAATAAAGGTTTTCTTTTAATGAGATAACTATTCCATTTATCAAAGAAAAAAGTCATAAGCAAATAAAACTGCAGTATTTCAAAGAATTTAAGTACTATGCAGAAATTCCTAGTCCTGACAAACTAAAGTATTTGCAAAACAAAAATGAAAACTTCTATTATCAAATACTCAACTTCTAAAGAGGAAACAAAATAAATACTAAGCATTTGGGTATTTATGTATTCACAGTATCTAAACATGGTGAAAATATGTCTCAAAAACCTTGAAAATAGAAAAAGAATTTTCTGATATTGTTTTTGTGAACCCAGTACTTTTATATTCAGGAGTACTGAATATATATCTGCCTGGAGTCTATAAACATTACTGTGTAGCAGCCCAGAAGGATACTGCTAAGGAATAGTACAAGGTATTTTTTTTTCCTATTTTCCATTTCCTTTACCCATGGGAGTTTAATCTGCTATCTCAGTTAAGTACAGGTACTGCTCATTCAAAAAGTGAAATTCTATAACTCATGGTGTAGCTGACAAGATCTCTAGACTAGGTAAAAAACCAAAAAAACACACAAGAGTTAATTAATTTCATGTCTCAAAATGTCCTGAAAAACTGAGGCTCTTTCCATCTTTGAACTCTGCCATCTTCAGCTTGCTCTCAAGCTCCACTCATGAGAGCAAGTTGACAACAACAGCTTCAAGCAGCAGAGCCTCATCCACCAATGTCTAGAGACAGGAAACAGATCCTCTCATTTCATTCATTTACCTTTGTTAAATTACTTAATATGCGTAAAGCTCTTAGAAAATGCACATAATAAATGTTATATAACTTCTGCTATTATTATTATTATTATTATTATTGTTGGGTCTCTTTTTAAGAGATGACTTTCTTAGATGCCTTCATGTTTCATTAGCTAGAATTGAAATACAGGTACCCTTTCTAAGCCAGGAAATAGAAGTCCATGATTGACTTAAGACTAATCAGGATTCACTGCCTCTGACACATTAGGTAAATACTCCCTGGCCACAAGGCTCTAGGGAGGATAATGAATTCCAAGGCAAACATTTCTTCCAACAGGGAAAAATGTCAAGAATAGTTTTGTATGAGAAATCCACTTTATTCCATTCCTCCACAAATCCTTTCTTCTTACAAAGCTATGAATAAGAGCCTGGAGAGGTGCCTCGGGGCATGTTTCCACAACATGGGGAAAGTTTTCTGTGGTAGGAGGAAATAAGCCAACTCTAGGAAAGCAGGGGAGGGAAAAGAGGCAGATAGAAACACTTGATGGTGTTCCGGTGTTGCGATTCACCACTTTGCATGGTTTAGTTTGAAAGCCAATATATGTCCTCATTTTGTTAAGATAGTCTGTCTTAACTGCAAAAGAAAGGAAAATCTTAAGTGTAAATAACAGCTGTTTTTGGAGTTGGAAAGCTGAGATTTAATACTTCTTAATCATCTGTATGGCCCTGGGCAAGTTATCACTTTGAAATACCCTACTTATGCACTTAGTGTACACACAGACATGCATACATACAAGCACATATGCACAACTAAACTTTACTAAAAAGGGAGAGAATTTAAAGGTCCCAACTAGTAATAGGTGACAGCAGTTATCGGTCAATTTCAAGTTATTCAGGCTAGTTTCTCATTTATATTACTAAATAAACCCCACTGTTAGCTCATATTTAGAAGCCATTAAACATATTTATTGAAGTTTTCTTGCTGGCTACTGACTCCATAAAGGCAATGATCAAGATCTATATCATACAGTTCTTCCTCAGTTCTATAAGCTAAGTTCACTATTTTACTATCTCCATATAGCGTTACTAGTGCTTTTCTTTCCTTTAAAATTTGGGGGTTATTATGGGTCACCTTTTTCTAATATAATCTTCTGAAAATACAACTTCATTCTCTCATAATTTCACCTCCATATTTACAACAGAATCCTAGGGGGTCATTCCTTTTTTTAAAGGAATACTTAGTGTGTCAATTATTTTTGAACCTGTAAAAAATAAATAATCCCCTTTCTCCAGGAACAAAAAACTAGAAAGATGACAGCAGAGTACTGTGTTACAAAAAAACCATTCAATAGCCCAATATTAATCAAAACTATTCTGGTTTCTCCTGTCACCATTTTTAAGGCATTAATTGTTCCTCTGAATTAATGACTGAATGTTTCAAAAGAACATTCAAATTATTCTTGACTATGGATGATGACAAGTACAAAATGAAGTTTAAAATGAGATATTAAAGAACTTTAAAAACCTCAAAATCAAAACAAACTATGTAGAGAATAATTTATTAAAAGGTACCTGATAAGTAATTAAATCTTCTACATATATTTTAATACTTTAAAACAATTTGGTCGTATTTATTTTCTCCTGGGAATTTCACATCTAATTTTAGAGCTCAGTTTTACAACAGTCCACAAATCAAGTAATGGTATTTGGGCTAGCTAGTGTTCAGTACTCAAAACAAAAATATGAAAATGTTACCATTTTCAAGTAGGAAAGATGACTCTCAAAGTGAGTTACAACCAAACAAACAAATATTCAAGAAAATCAGTGTGAACATTTCTTGATTTTTATCTATAGCAATACCTCTTAGTATAAGCTGGATACTACTTAACAAAAATCAAAGAATGTCAAAATATTAAAACTTTTAAAATCATCTAATCAGGACTTCTTCATCTAGGGTTTAAATCAGATGTGAAATTCTGTTTAAGTGTACGTTAAATACATTTTTCTGGAAATAAGATCCTGGAAATTAAAAAAATTTCATCACAATTTCAAAGAGATACATGATTGAAAAGAGACTGAGAACGATTATCTAGTTAATGTAGAGATGTGAGACTCAAAAAAATGAAATTATTTTCCCATAGTCAAATAATCAGCAAGTATCACTTTTGGTACTTAAGCCTCTTTTCACTGAAACATAAACAACTCTAAAAAGACTTTTTTTGTAAACATATATTTAAGAGAAAAACATATCTGTATGACCTAAATACAGAGAAGGGAAGTCTCAGGATGATGATAAAAAGAATATCGAGATGGCAGATGAGAGGTATAACTTCAGAACAATTCATCCAGAACAGAGCAGGAGGACAGAGAGTTCTAAGAGGGCCATTCCCAAGAAAGAAAAAAAGAAACTGATAGAATACCTGAATGTGACTGACTGCAACAAAAGGAGTTTTACAATTCCAACAGATTTTGGAGAATTAGAAAAGCCAAACAAAAGGGGGGAAAAGTTGCATAGACAAGAAATATTATAGTACATTACATGACACAGCTCTAAACAATGCATATACAAACATAAGCCCTGAATACTGATTTAACAACAATTTATAGTCACTTGGAGGATGGGGGGAGTGGGGAGGGTTTGAGGTGAGCTCATAAAAAAGCTAAATCTTTATCATACAGTTGAAAATCAACAAATAACATCTACAATAAAATAATCAAGTAAAGGCAAGGTAAATATGTTTAAAAACAAAGAAAATACCATTAAATAACCCCAAACAGTGTTATTCAACAGAGCACTAATGCATTTTGAGTAGGGTAATTCTTTGTTATATGGGGTTATCTTAGAGCACAAGTCAGCAAACTGAAAGCCGTGGGCCAAACTAGCCCATTGCCTATTGTTGTAAATTGTTTTATTGGAACACAGCCATGCCCATTCATTTCATTCATTTACGTGTTGTCTGTGGCTGTTTTTGCACTATGACATTAGTGAGTAGTTGCCACAGAGATCTTACTGCCCAGAAAGCCTAAAATATTTACTATCTGGCCCTTTATAAGACAAAGTTTGCCAACTCTTGTTTACTGAATTGCATGTTAGTACTCCCTCAAAAGTAATTATGAAAACCAAAACTTCGCATCCCACATTTTCAACCCACACTCCCCAAATCCCTACTAGTAATGAGAAGTAGAACTTGGTTTGAGAACCACTGAGTTATAAAAAATTTAAAATGTTTGTCCCTGGGGAGCAGAACTCAGAGATCGGGTAAGGACAGGCAGAGGGAGCACTGGAGGCTGCTTCCCCCCCACCAGTAAGCCTTGAAACATTAGTTAATCTTTTCAAAGTATTCACATTTCTTCAAGAAAATTAAATTTTAAAGAAAAAGAAAAAATATAGAGGAATCAAATCTAGTTAATGATTCTGGTGACTAACATAAAATGTGTGATTACATTTGCTAGATATAAATTGTGACATCTGTTATATTTGCTCTGGAGAATATTTTGGTTGCACACATCCAAAGCTGCTAGGTAAATAACCCTCAGATAAGGGTGTCACTGTGCTAACTTATATAATATTTCAAACCCCTCGGATCCCAAGAAGAGTCAGTCATGCTAGTACGTTCTACAAATGATCTTCAGTAACGTCTAAAATGTTTAACATAAAAAAGCCAAATAGGTAAAATGTTTAATAAACATTACCAACTCTCATAAGTAGAAATTAAGAGAAAAGCTTTCAAAGATCTATGTAGCAAACAAAAAGTTTTTGTTTTAATTTTCTTTAATTCAGTTTTCTTTTAAATCGATTGGAAGTTTAAAAGTAAAGATGACACTAAAATAGAACCACAAAAGAATGAATTAACAGTATGATCAACACTTCCATTTAGTACTTCCAATTTAGTGCTTTATATGAAAAATGTGATACTGTATATCTCCGGTATGTTTTACCCAGAAAAGAAATTACACATCCAAAAATAGGCAGTATCCTTAGATTTGACTAATCTTTAAAGTGTTCTAACCACCACTTATTTCCAACTCAACTAAATTTTAAAATTATCTTATCTTCCCACACACATGAAAAGCTTTAAATATATTTTGTTAATAGGGACCTGAAGAATAGGAATGAAAAATGTTTTAAAATGTGAAAATAAACATAATTCACTACATACACCTAAAATCTAAGATACTACATATACCAATATACATTTTAAGGAGTGTAAACATTCTTCAGGAGTAAACAGTACACTATTTTCAAAAAGGCATTTATTTTCTTGAACTTTATAAAGAAAACATTACATTGGTAAAGCATATTTTGAAATGTATAGGATGACACAGCTAGTTAAGTAGTTACAACAATAATCCTAAAACATCTAAATAAACAATGTAATATTTCAGTTCGGAAAATAAAATCCTCCAAAGGTTTATTTTACTGAAAAGATTCATCTGTTGAGCTGTAACTTATAATAAAAAGATCAAAGCTATAGTTCCTCTTCTATAAAACAGTTAACACAATTTTATAATGGCTCTGCTAACCTAGTTTTCTTTGAAAAGAAATACAAGAAAAAATTTAATGCCTTTATAAAATGCTAATTATATTCACAATCCTGGACATTATAACTGAAAATAAATAATCTAGCTACTTTGAAAATGTGGATTAAAAACTGGAGAAAAAATATTTTTAGGCATCATCCTTCTAATTTATTGAGAAGTAAAATTGGCACAAGGAAAACCAATATATTATTCCCCTTTCCATTCAAAAGACTTGAAGTCTATTTGTCATTATTTTAGGTAATATTTGACATAAATCCATAGTGTGTGTGTGCGCGCGCGCACACACACACACACACACACAAGCAATTTTAGAATAAAAACATTTAAAAGGTTAAAAGCTTTGATTATCAACTTACTTTTTTTTGATACCAGACTATAGCATCAGTTACTTTGGACGCCATTTATTCCACTGAAATCACACATTCGTCATTTTAAGCTGTTCAAGAGAGAAAAACATACAAATGACTTTACTTCCACCTTCCAAAAGGAAACTGAGCAACATGCATATCTAGCACTCTGGTTACTTGTACAGCAAAGGGTGTATGACTACACTTATATTACACCCTTCCTCATTACTATTTTAGCAACAGGTTCTCTTAAGTAAACAAAATCAGTTGCCATAATAAAAGGAGGATCTTTCTATGTGAATATAACACTTGAATTTTCTTACAAAATAGTTGAATTGGGTTTTTTTTAATTAGCTTTTTAAATAAATTTCAGAATTTCCTAGGTTATACCGGAAATTTTTCATTTATAAATTCATATATGATAGGAATTCACTCAGTAACATGAGTTTTGCTGAGCTTCTATCTAGGAACTAATGTCAATTACTGTTGCTAAAAGTACTGTTGATAGAGATGCCAAAATTTATAATCATATTTCATTTTCCCTGATACTCAGTAAACATAGAATTGAACAAGAATCAAATTGAAGAAACCTAACTAATTTATATTAAATACTAAGCCAATATTAATTACATAGGAATAATTAATATGAAGGACTTCCCAGATACCACAGTTTGCTAATATTTAGAAATTTACCACAGACCATTTTATATGCATCTTTTTTGAGTTTGTCTAAAAACAGTTTTCACAGAATTAATTCCAAACTGATTCCAGTAATACTTTTCTAGCTGTAAGACCAAGCTGGATGGAGAGCACCTCTAGTATGGTGTTAAGAATAAGCCTCGCCCGGCCAGGCGTGGTTCAGCGGTTGGGCATCGACCTAGGATCCAGGCAATCAGGGTTCGATTCCCAGTCAGGGCACATGCCCGAGTTGTGGGCTGCAGCCGATCAATGACTCATCATTGATGTTTCTCTCTCTCTCCCTCTCCTTTCCTCTAGGTGAAATCAATAAAAAATATATTTAAAAAAATAAATAAATAAGCCTAAACAGGTTCAAACACAGACACTTGCCCCAGAACTCATTACAGGCCAGGATCATTCAAGGACACCAGATGTCAGGGAAAACCTGGAAATAAAGCACCCAGCTGAGCTGATCCTAGCGCATGCAGATCTGCAACTGGAGAGATTCTACCACAATTTGCCCAGAGTCAACAAAATATCAGAGGTTTATTTATCATTCTTGGGCATATATCAGGATTCAAATGTAATCATTATTATCAGCAAGTTAAAATGTTCAGATGATCAACCTCTAAAACTTAAGGTAGAATTTACTTAATGCCTATATTTTTGACAGTGCTATAGATCAGATTATTTTATTACCTTACCTAAGACACTGATTCCATCTTTACCAAAAAATGTTTTTATTGATTTCAGAGAGAGGAAGGGAGAGGGACAGATAGAAACATCTTAATTGGCAGCCTCCTGCACACCCCCTACTGGGGATTGAACCCACAACCTGGGCATGTGCCCTGACCTGGAATAGAACTGGTGCATGGGATGACACTCAGCCAACTGAGGCACACCAGGCAGACCTAATTCTATCTTTAACTGATCAAATTCAAGCAAACTATGCTTTGAAATTGCTGAAATGCATGTTATAGGAGGAGCAGAGCCAAAAGACCTGGATTCAGATAGTCTTCTTCTATCTAGTGTGTAATAATGGACTTAATCTCTTGGAGGTCAGTTTCTTTTACTTGTACAGTAGGAAAAACTGTATCTACCCATCCCTTGACAAGAAAAAAAAATCTGAGATGTTCTAAATTAAACTTATAGCTGCTGAACAATGAGAGAAAGTGCCAGAAAAGTCAGCCTGTTAATAGCTGTGGACCAACTCTGATAAAAGACTGCTCACATTCCTGTATATCTGTTGGAATTCAGGATAAATTTCCAGGTGGCTATTTCTGCAATTATCCAAAAGAAAAGAGCCAGGCACAACAGAACCCCAGGAGTCTCCATTTTTTTATTTACACATGAACTTTCCAATCTGCTGTCCACAACTAATCCACAGGAGCGGACAGGATACTTCCTTGCAGGCTCTGCTGCACCTATCCTAGAACTAGCCCCATTTTCCCCATCCTCTCTGTCTATAGTTAACATAAATTCTTTCAAATGGCTTCCCCCTACTTGTATAAAAACTCTTGTAAAACCCCAGGATGACTGACAGGAAATGTCTTTCCTACCTAGGCATGCTGGTAGTGATTTAGGCTCCATGCTCAAGCCAGTCTTCTTTTTGTTTTTTGCTGCCAATGGCCTAATAAACTCTTTTAAAAAGAATTTCAGCCGTGGAAGTTAAAACTTTTTGTTTAACATCCTTATAGGGGCTTTGTGACTGATAAGATACTATACATGAAATGCCTACCACAGCCCAATACACAGAGTAGGTTACAATTATTTTTATTATAATATTATGCAATCCAGGAAATGGCAAGTATTTATATTCCCTTTTTAAAACATGAAAAAGTTTAGAGAAGGAATACATGCAATCACTTTTTGTTGACCTTTAAAATAAAAATAGCTACCTGATTATCATAAAATCACAATGTCAATTCTCAACTACATACACATGGATTATTTAGATTTCAAAGGTCACCTCCAGTGAAGTTTCTCAGCCAGATATGGCTACCTCCATTTCTCTCACCAGGGTTTTGTGTGGAAGCCTTCTCTTACTGACTATAGTGTCCCATTTTGTTTTTTCTGTCCTGGAGTCTTCTGGGGGTGATTCAATTGGCTTTAACCAAATTTCATTCTATAGGTTTGCTCCACTGATTCTGCTAGGAGAATATTCAGTACAATATTACACCTCCATTATATGGGTAGGCAAAAGTAGGTTTACAGTTGCTAGTATGGAAAATTCAAATAAATAATAATACAAGAATAAGCTCTGTATTTTGTGTATTCCTAATGTATTTTGTGTATACATTTGCCCACCCCGGTATTTGTTTGCCAAGACAATCGTGTATATTTTCCAAACTGATTATAACCCTCTCTTACCTAACTCCTTGCCCCACCCTCGCCAAAAACAAACTAAAAAACAAATGGTATAAAAAGTATGACAATATCAACTTATCACTTTACTCCGCCTTTCACTTTACCCAATTTTTAGGGTTATTCCAGATTATCTACCAAAATAAAGACCCTTTTACAACACCTCAGAAGAGTAAATGATATGCACTCATATGCAAAATGTGAAAGGATATTTTATTAACCTAATCTATTAAATGTATGAGATTTTTAATATATTTAAGGAATACTTAAATGGTCACAAGTAAATACTAACAATTTTTTTAAAGCTTCAATGGAAGTGAGGAAAACGTTGCCAACTTCAAATAAAATGATCTGAAAGAATTTTTTATATACTTTTGTTTACACCAACCTACACTTAGAAATAACTTTCAAAAATCAACTATAACAGTACACTAGGTATATAAAATGCTTTAAAATGTTTCAATTATATTTATTTGGATTTAGAGAAGGAAAAATTCAATTTTATTTTAAAACACACACCTTCTTTAGTAATGGTAAAGTTTGCTCTGCAAACTCATTTAATAGTTTTTCCATTGTGTCAACAACACTTCTGTGACACCAAGTGGCTCATATCTATTTTTAAAACAGGTTTTACAGCATGCTGAGACAGATTTCTGAATCAGACATTTGACAAAGTGTACTCAAAGACAAATTTCAATGAGTATAAAAAACAAAAAGCAATAAGTAAACAAATAATTTTATGAATAAAGATTATTTCTAAATCCTTTCTTTGATTGTGACAGTCCAGGAATACAGGTTTATAGTCTCTATTATGTTAGTTCATGTTATATAACTTTTAATGCTAAATTATGATATTAAAGTTAATTTACAGAGAAAAAAGTAGCATAGAAAGATTACTGGCTATCTTGAATACAGAATCTTAATCTTTTTCAATCAATGAATCTGACGGATGGGTATTAAGATATAAAAATAACCCAATAATAAAACCACAGAGTTAACTGCAGACATAACATTTCAATCTTACTATAGTTACTCTGAGGTATTTCTCTCTCTTACTTTGTGTGAGAATGATTATGAATAATTGGGGGGGGTATTTTCTTGAATTTATTCAGGTGACATTGGTTAATAAGTTTATATAGGTTTCAAGTGTACAGTTCTATACATCATCTGTATATTGTATTGCATGCTCACCACCCGAGTCAAGTCTCCTTCTGTCACCATTTATCCCCCCATACCCTCTTCTATCTCCCACACTCCCTTCCCTCTCGTAATCACCATACTGTTGTCTATGTCTCAGTATTTTTGGATTTTTCTTTTCTTAATCCCTTCACCTTTTCCACTCAGCTCCACAACACCTCTTCTCTCTATCGTCTATCTATGAGTCTGTTTCTATTTTGCTTGTTAGTTTATTTTGTTCACTAGATTCCATATATGAGTGAAATCATATAGTACTTATCTTTCTCTGACTAGCTTATTTCATTTAGCATAATGCTCTCCAGGTCCATCCATGCTGTCACAAAGGGTAAGATGTCCTTCTTTTTTAGGGCTAAGTAGTATTCCATCATGTAAATGACCCACAGCTTTTTTATCCACTCATATACTGATGGACACATGGACTGCTTCCAAATCTTGGCTCTTTAAAAAACGCTGCAGTGAACAAAGGGGTGCATATATCCTTTTGAATTAGTGTTTTGGGTTTCTTCAGATACATTACCAGAAGCAGAAATGCTGAGTCGTAAGGCAGTTCCATCTTTAATTTTTTGAGGTAACTCCATACTGCTTTCCACAATGGCTGCACCAATCTACATTCAGACCAACAGTGCACTAGGGTATCCTTTTCTCCATGTCCTCCTCACTGGCACTTGTTTTTTGGTTTTAAAATGATAGCCATTCTGACAGGTGTGAGGTGATATCTCATTGTGGTTTTAATTTGCATTTCTATGATGATTAGTGAGGTTGACAATTTTTCACGTGTGTATTGGCCATCTGTATGTCCTCTCTGGAGAAGTATCTATTCAGGTCCAATGCCTATTTTTTAATTGAATTGTTTGATTTTTTGTGTTGAGTTTTATAAATTCTTTATAAATTTTGTATATTAATCCCTTACCAGATATATCACTGACAAATGTTCTCCCATTCAGTGGGTTGTCTTTCCATTTTGTTGATGGTTTCCTTTCTGGTTCAAAAACTTTTTTAGTTTGATGTAGTTCCATTTTTCTTTTGTTTCCCTTACCCAAGGAGATACTTGTATATCAGAAAATATACTGTAGAGAGGGAAGATATCTGTACTATAACAAGAAGCAGAGCACCCTTGGTTCCAGGCAGAGACTGGATTTACAGCTAAAATACGGCATAGCTAGCTTGGAAAAACAAGAGAAATATACCTGAGTGGTCATATTCTGAGTAAGGGGGAGAGGTTTTCCAGCAGGGTGGGGCAATTGCTTCCCCCTCAGGCAAAAGCTGCTTGGAAGGTAAATGTCTGCCTGTGAAAGATGTCCTCTGCAATATCGGGGAATTACTCAGCACAGGAATCCAGAGGGGTGCCCTCTGAGCTCTATCTCCAGAGCCCACAACCCTAGATTCTCTTCACACAGCTCTAGTACACTCTGCTCTCCCTCTGCTGCAGCCCAAGGTGAATGGCTGCACACAAAACTTTGTGCATTGGCTCTTTAAGAGGGTCCCTGCATTTCCAGCTGTTTCTCCCTAGCAGACAGAAACCCTGCTGCTTTTCACAGCCAGATGTTATGTGGGAACCTTTCTCAGTTCTGGTGCTCTTGGCTGGGAAGCCCAGCTTGGGGTTTAAGCTCCCAGCTCCCAGGTCCTCAGTGGGAACCCCCCACAGCTGAGATATCCCTTTGGACCTTGAGCTGTTGCCTGTGGGAGCCTGGCCAGCCCTCTCACGCCTCCACACTTCCTACCAGTCTCTAGGTAGTCTCCACTTTTCCTCCTTGGTTATGAGGGTGCTCTCCAGCTTGTCTTAATTTCAGTTCATTATTCAGGATGGTTTTTCTGTATTTTAGTTGTAATTCCAGTTTGGTCCAGGAGAGTGTCAGTGTAGCGTCCACTCAGTCCATTGCCATCTTTAATCTCTCCTGGACATTTTAATGATTTTCATTCTTTGTATCCATGACCACGGTATATGTTTCCACTTATTTGTCTTAGATATCTTTCTTCAGTATCTTATAATTTTCCATGTACAGGTCTTTACAATTTGGTTAAATGTATTCCTAGATTATTTTTTTTTAAGCAGTTGTGAATGAGACTGTTTTCTTAGTTTCCCTAGGAAAATGCAAAGCAAATAGCCATACATGTTATTTGAGTATATGTAAACACTCTTAAGGGAAAAAAGGGGCATCTTTCTCCCTTTGTTTCTCACTAAGCGCCCAGTAAATTATAATATGCAGTAGAGGAAGTAGAGCAGAGGGGAAAAAAATGACTAAGCATCAGGAGAATTAAGTTCTAGCTATGTCCTAGCTATGTCCTTTTTAGTAAGTTACTGAGTTCTCTTGGACTCAATTTCTCACCAATACCACCTTGTCAAACATTCCATAATTCAATAAAACTTAACCAAATAACAATATTAATAATGTACAGGAGTTCTTCTGAGTTCCTTTACTATTACTCCCAAAAACATTAATACTAGTTAAATAAGTGTTATATATGTGGAATTTAACATAGCAGAAGCTGTTACGACAAAATAGAAAACATGTTGTTATTAAAAGGTGGTTTATGTAAATCTCCTCAGGCCTCAACTAGTTGTTATCCTCTTCAACAGCCTTTATATCACTCCCGACTGCCCTTAGAATCATACTAGATTCTACCCTTCAGAATTATATTTAGGCCCTCTAAAATCTCACCCTGACCTACTTACCCAACATTATTTCTCACCATCTTCTCATATGTCTTAAGTTTCATCCATAGCCCATTTCCTACACTTTTCCACCTCTGTGCCAAAATGAACATTTCTTTTTCCAAAACAAGGCTGATTTCAAGAAGGCTTCCTAAATTCCACTTTCTCCACAAAATTCTCCACTAAAGATTTCTCATCCTGTTCTGTGTTCCCATTACACTTATATTCTGTTTTGAACAGACTTTTGTGAACTTGTCTATATATGCCCTCATCCCATCCATAGATTCTTAAAGAGCAATTCAATGTCTTTATTATCTCTGCATTATCCTACAGCTTTTTGTATATACTGCTGACCCTTGAACAACATGGGAGTTAGGGGAGCCCAACCCTGCTGTTGAAAATCCACCTATAACTTTTGACTGCTCCAAAACTTCAGTAGTCCCTCTGTATCTGTGGGGAGGAAGAATTGGTTCCAGGATCCCCACAGATACCAAAATCTGCATATGCTCAAGTCCCTTACATAAAATGGCATGGAACAATGCATACAGTTGACTCTGCGTATCTTCAGATTCTCAAAAGCTGATCAAAAATACTTAGCTCAGCCCAAGTGGCTCAGTTGGTTGAGCTTAGTCCTGTGCACCGAACGGTTGATGATTCGATTCCCCGTCAGGGTATGTGTGGAAGGCACCAATCGACGTTTCTCTCCCACACTGATGATTCTTTCTCCCTTCCTCTCTCTAAGCATGCCCTTGGGTGAGGATTAAAAAATAATAATACTGTCTTAGCGCTGCAGTTGGTTGAATCTGTAATGTGAAACCTGGGGACATGGAGTGCCAACTGTATATTTATTGAAAAAAATCTGTGTATAATTGGACTAACACATTTCAAAGCCAAGTTGTACAAGGGTCAACTGTATTAAACAGTTACAAACCAAATAAAAAGCTGCCAATGAAAGCACCATCACAGATGAATGAATTTAAAGACCAGAATTGAGAATTCTACCAGTCCAACTCCTGCACTACCCCAACATGAGCATAAACACAGACACCGTACTCTTTCCTAGTACTAAAAGGTACAAAAATATTGTGAAGTATTATAAACATGGCTTATTTAATGACATATGACTCAATCAATCAATATATAACGATTTGCAGACCTAAAAAGTACAATGAAAAGGAGTTAAGGTTACACCAGCCAAGTCTAGTCTAACTCCATTCCTAAATGCTAAAGTTAAATATAATTCAGTTGCCTCCTCCACAGCTAAAATTAGCAATTTTTAGATTTCAGAAACTGGCAACAAAGCTGTTTTGCCCTTAAGAAGGTAGTAAATGCTGAGGTTCAAATAAAATTTTTCATATTGATAATGAAGCTAGAAAAAAGGTGAAACTCTCATAAGTAGTCCTTCCTTATCTGCAGAAGATATGTTCCAAAACCCCAGTGAATGCCTGAAACCAGATAGTACTGAACCTTAGTTTTTTTTTCCTATACATACATACATATCTATCATAAAATTTAATTTATAAATTAGGCACTGTAAGATTAAAAAACAGTAATAATAAAATAGAACAATTATAACATTATACTACAATAAAAATTAAGTGCATGGCTTTGTGGCCATTACTTAGTAATATAAGGGTACCTTTAATATGGGCACTGTGATACCAGGATAGTTGATCTGATAACTGAGATGTCTACTAACTGACTAATAGGCCGGGACTTTGGACATGTTGGACAAAGGGATAATTTACATCCCCCTGAATGCAGCTTGATGTTATGAGAGATTCATCATGCTACCCCAAATGATGAGAAATTTAAAACTTATGAATTGTTTACTTCTGAAATTTTCCACTTAATATTTTCAGACAGCAGTTGACCCAGGGTAAGTGAAAACACGGCAACTTAAATCGTGAATAAGGGGGTGGGGAACTACTGTACTAGTTCCAGGGCTGCGACTTTCTAATCTTGTAACCTAGCAATAGTTATATTTTCTTGGAAAGGTCTTAATTCTTCATGTGGAATGAGGATATTACTTCACGGAAATGCTGTGAAGAATAAATACCATATACTATTTGTTTAAAGTTGTTTTCAATCTTAGGATAGAAAAATGAAATGAAAAATGAGGTCTAATCAGCAGAGATATATACTTTCTATTATATCAGTTCATAAAAGGAATATGTGTAATTTTTATTTTCCTTCATGGAACCAGTACACCCAAGTCTGTGTATTCTGGGCTAGGGGATAACACCTAATCTAAGAATTATAGGCATCCTGTATTTACAAAAAAATCTGTGCTATTGTGAAATCTAACAGAATCCCTAGAGTTATAATCTTAATACTACCTACAAAGTCCACTGTAGAACTTCCTGATGGGTACAACCAACCCACCCTTTATGTCCTTTAAAGCAACTTTTAAATTTTAGGGTTTCTTAAATTTAGCCAGTACTCCAAAATCTCTACTACTCCTTGAGCATTTGGGGTCTTTAAAAAAATACTTAAAGGGTCCTTTTGAGTATTCAACACCAAACTTAAGTATATTTGGTAAGTGCTTCTTATTTTATTTGACTGTTGTGCCTTGTAGAAAAATCAATGGCATACAGTCCATTTAAATGGTTTATCTTTCTTATTTACTTACAAAAAGATTTTACCATCAACCAATCAGGCTCCTCCCAAATATGTGTATGTTATTACTGGCTTCTAATAGAAATATTAACTAAATAAGTGTTCCAGGTACTCTTTATCAAAACAATTCACTAAATAATATTCAAATGGCTTAAGACTTTAATAAATCTTCAAAAGGATTTTACTTACAGATTAAAAATTGCTAACTATACCTCATCAAAATGCTATAAATAAAATTTGAAAAGCATTACTTTAAGGACATTGCAGGCAGTAGCTGATCATTTAATAAAAATATTTATTTGTGAACATTTACTGTTCTAGGCACTGATGATACAACAATGAACAAAAAACAAGGCCCCTGCCCTGATGAACATTTATTTAAGATCTGTGACTCTGACAGATCACTTCAATAAAATCATGTGACTGATTTATGTCACCTAAAAATAGTATAATTAAAGAAGAAAAGGGTCGAGCCCCAAGTCTATTACTACTCAGAGGAAGTGGAATATAAGTAGAAAGAATGGTGATGTAATGTCACAGAATCCAAGAGAGAAGAGTCTTTCACAAAGGATTAAGTAAGCTGCTAAGAGATCATTGGATTTAACAAAAAAGAGGTTTAGAAATGACCCTGGCACGAACAATTTCAATGCAGTAGATGAGAAGTCAGAACGGAATGAGAAGAAAAAATTGTTGATAAAGAGGACATGCATAAAAAAATAACCAGAGATTGCTAATACACTGACTTTATCGTCCTCTTCCTTTTGCAAAAATTTTTGCCCAAAAGAAAGACTTTTCCTATCTTTTCTTGCAGCCAAGAGTGGCTGTGACCATATTCTTGTCCAGGTACAAACAGAAGCATTAGATAGAACTTCTAGTTAGGTCCCTGAAAAAAATCTGATTCAGCTGAAGAAAGCCCTTTTGTTCTTATCTTCCCATTTCCTGCTCCCTGGAATGCTGTTTTAGTGGTTGAAGCTCCAGCAGCCACCATGGACAGTGACACTGAGAGCAGAAGCCAGGTGAATTCACCATCCCAGTTCTGGTCTGCCTACCTCATTACTTCTCATATCCAAGGCTATAAATCTTTCTAGTTTTAGTCATTGTTATTAACAGCCAAACCAAACCTGAGGCTTCTGAGTATATGTAGGCGTTCAGAACACGTGAACCCCCAAAATGTGCCTCTGTGGTATGCAGACTGTTTTGAGCTAGTCAACCAAGACCCTGTGGGCTCAAGAGAAACTTCTGCCTCCCCTTACCTACCTAGAAGACTATGACATATCTATTTGGCAGGGCGAACTTTCAATTACTGAACAACTGCTCATCTCACCTTCCTGCAATTACCTTCCTCCCCTCTGAAGTCCCAAGGTGACCCTTGGCTCAGAATGTCATATATACCTCATTTTTACCTTTCTGTCTTTGAATCTCTCATGTGCTCGGGGTGCCCATACATATGTATGTAATTAAATTTGGTCATTTTCTTTTGCTAATCTGTCTCAGGTTTATTTATTAGGTCCTGAAAGAATCTTGAAGGTAGAGGCAAGTTTCCTCCTCCCTGTGAAAAGGGCTATGTAGTAAATCTGACAACTTCAGGGGGCGACATGTCAAGCCTGACAAGCTCAGTGACCCCAAAGTAAGCTCAAAGAATGATCTGATCATAAATTCCTAACTGCACAGGTCATGGTGGGCAGTCACCTACCAGGCCTACAATTTTCTTTAGTAAAAGGTTAACCTTTGCCTTAAGCATGCCCTACCCATTGTTCTTACGGATCTAAAATAACATACGGCCTGGCAGGGCGTGGCTCAGCGGTTAAGCATCGACCTAGGATCCAGGCGATCAGGGTTCGATTCCCAGTCAGGGCACATGCCCGGGTTGCGGGCTGCAGTTGATCAATGACTCTCTCATCATTGATGTTTCTATCTCTCTCTCTCCCTCTCCCTTCCTCTCTCTGAAATCAATAAAGATATATTTTAAAAATAAATAAATAAATAAAATAACATACCTTTGAAATGTAAGAATAATGTTCTTTTCCAGACCCCTTGGAGGTGAGTCAATACCACCTTATAGGAACACATGATCTTATTGCCTACTCACCATCCCTATTTAATGTAAATGTTAAATATACCCACCAATGTAAAAGATGTATCTTTTCATTTTACTTTTTATCCAATCATAGTGATTTCGCCACCTTGCCTTCTCCTGCTTCCTTAATCTACCACACCAAGGGTTTTCATGTAACCTTCCTTAATCACTCCTTTGATTCCAAATGCATAAAATTACAAAACTGCCATTCTCTGAAGCATTTCCCAGTCCTCTGAAATCTTGCTTCTTGGCACGTCCTCAGTTTGGCTCAAATAAACGCTTATAAATTGATTCTATAGGTCTGGACATTCTTACATTGACATCCTCCACACATAATACTTTTGGTTCACATTTTTTCCCATCAAAACTTTGTAAGCATTGTTATACTGTCTTCTGGAATTAACCATAACTGAGAAGTTTGTTGCTGGCTATATTACCACCCCCTCAAACCAGCCCCTCATATAGGTCATGCTCTCTTTTCGGTCAGGATGCCAAAATAATTCTCTCCTTAATTTCTAAGTTAGTAACTACTAGGGTACAGTCCATTTTAATCATTTCACAGGTGTGGTTTTTTCCTGGTATTTAGTGCCTTGCAACCAACAAATGTACTTTTTATTTCAGAAATGTCTGTATTATATTTCTGAATACTCTATCTGTCCCATTTTTTGGTGTCTCTATTCCAGGAATACAAGTTATTCTTATGTAGGATAGTCTTTTCATGGTTATTCATTTTTCTCCTGTGGCATATTTGTAAAAGTTGCCATGCCATTAAAAAAAAATCTTGATCATGTTTAACATGGGAAGTACTAAACTGAGCTCCTACTTATTCTGATATCCAAAATGTTCTTCCTGACAACCTCAACACCCTTCTCACCTTAGCTGGAACCATTTGTATTTATGTGCATACATGTGCAGACACAGACACAGATACAGACACACACACACGTCAGTTTAAGAACTGATTTTAATCTATTTTTCTATAACCTGAAGATGCAGGAAATGGGAGAAGGGAGAGTTTAATGTTTTGTAGGCCAAATTTTTCCTTAATCTGGCTTCTGGGATGTGGGGCTGGAATTACAGCCTTGTTATATACACCCTGTATCTGCTCATTCTTTCCCTGGCCTCCACTTTTTGAAGTATTTGGCATACAGTTGTACATACCCCTTTTTTGTCCACTTCTATTTCACTTTTTGCTCTCTCCTCTGTCACCTACTTTTCCTTCTTTCATATTGTTTTAGTGAAGGAAAATTCTGTGATCCTACTTCATTTTTACTTATAAATCCCTACATTTATGTTTTTCACTATTTATTAAGTAGCAAATGCATTCTTTTGAGCACCAGCACTTGCACTTTACTTCTGTTATTTCAACCAGATGGGAGACCAGTTTCAATTCTTTTCATAAATTCAAGATACTAAACAGAATATATAGGGCCATAGATAAAGCTTTTCTGTGAAACTGTTATAACTACCTCAGAGAGAAAAAAATTAGATTCATTTTCCCTCCTCAAATTTACTTTTACTATCTACTCAATTTGCTACTCAAGCAATGAATCCTATAATCCATCTCGTCTCTTTCCCTTTCCCACCACCACCAATTCTATACCTGGCACATAGGAAGCACTCAATAAATATGATGGAATATATTAATAGTCTACTTGTCATACTTCCCAAAACCACCACCACTGACTTGGTACAAGACCATCTCATCTATTACCAGGACTACTCTTAGTAGTCTTTAATCATTTCTTTACTTTCAACATTTATCTTTCTAAAATACTGACCTCACCATGTTTCTCTCCTCAAAAATCTCTAATTATTTCCCACTGCCTAAGAAAAGAGTTTAATCAGCACGGTATACAAAACCCTTCTTTTACAACCTGATCATAGATTGCCTTTACAATCAACAGTATCCATCATCTCTGCCTTCTTCCACACACAACCTCATGCCTACCCTCTCCAATATGCCATCCATTTACATATCCAATCCTAAGTATACCATATACTCTCATGCTTGCTCTCTAGTTATGGTGATATCTCCTCTATGGAAAATAATTTTCTCCTTGTCCTGACCTATTTGACAAGTTACTTAGGATTCTTCTAAGCCCAGATCATTACAGGAAATTAAACTGTGAGAACATCCAAGCAATGGTGTTCAACTTACTTAATTATATAAAGAGTAATTTATTATTTAAATATTTCAAACTACCAGGAAAAAAAATGTTAGATTAAACACAGGCATCTAACTTCAGTCCCTTACAACATGCAATTGAAACTACAGCAAAGGTATACATAAGAACCCGAAAGGACAAGGTTTGGAAGGTTCCAGGTTGGCAAATGATTCCAGGAGAGTGGCATGGAAACTCCACCCTTCCCACATACCTTGCCCTATGTATCTCTTCCATCCGACTGTCCTGAGTTATATCCTTTTGTAATAAACTGGTAATCTAGTAAGTAAAATGTTTCTCTGAGTTCTGTGAGCTGTTCTAGATTTTAACGGAACCCAAGAAAAGGATTGTGGGAACCTCTCATCTATAGGATTGGCATCTGAAGGGGGTAGGAAGCAGTCTTGTGGGACTAAGCCCTTAACCTGTAAGATGTGATGTGTCAGAATAGAGTTGAATTGTATAGGACACCCAGCTGCTGTTGGAGAATTGTTTGGTTTTGGTATCAACTGTTGGAATTAGTAGCAGAATTGTACTCTTAAATATGTTTCTGCAGAACTTTGTTAAAAATTATGACTTGAAACAAGTTTTAGTTTTCAATTTCCAAATAGTTACAGCTTTGGTAAAATGGAATTCTAATATTCATAAATATGATTCAATTATGTGAATATATTCCAAAATATTCATTTAATGTATTGGACCTCTTACCTAATATAGTTCACTTTCATCATTTGCAGATTCTGTTATTTGTGAATTTGCTACTAGCAAAATTTTACTCATAAGCTTGAAGTCAATCCAGTACTTTCCTGATTATTTGAAGACATGCACAGAGTACCAAAAAAATTGAGTTAAGCCCTAGCCGGTCTGTCTCAGTGGTTAGAACATCGACCCACGGACTGAAGGGTCCTGGGTCCTATTTGGATCAAAGGCATGTACCTCGGTTGCAGGCTCAATCCCTTGCCCCGGTCACGTGGGAGGCAAACAATCGATGTGTCCCTCTCACATCGATGTTTCTCTCTCTTTCTCCCTTCCACTCTCTCTGAAAAGCAATGGGGAAAATATTCTCAGGTAAGGACGGAAAAAAAAAAAAAAATTTTAAAGTTGCCTAATGTGCATGTTTCCAGCTGAGATTGAAAAAGATGATGCACCATCTTCTTTAAATAGTTCTCAAACTGTAAACAAGTGTTCTTTTTGTGGTCTACTTAGTGATGCTTTCTTGCATTTTGTTTCTTATTACTCACTTTTTGTTTAAAATGCTGCCCAAGAATAGTGCTGAAGTGTCATTTAGTGTTTCAAAGTGGATCATAGCAGAATTTTTAGTCAACGTTGCAATATTTTCCAATGATAAGAAACAAATTATTATACCCTTAGAGAAATAAACACTTATTAATTTCCCCAAGTAATAATCAGGTCATGTTTTTCACACTCACTCTTCCTGTCAATGAAAAATGGATTTTATATAAAAGAATAAAATGCAATTAGTTGCTTACCTTTTAACTCCTCATACATTCCTACCTTTGTTTCCAGGGAAACAGGAATGTCAAGGAAGATGAACAAAAACACACTCAGCCAGACAAACTACAGAATACTTTGGTTCTGGCTATGCAAAGGTATACATTCTAAAATCATGGTATTTAATTTAAAAATACACTAAAACTACTACTTTATGTATTTTCTATTTAAATTACCACTTTAAAACTCAATATACAGTCTCAAAGGGTAAGAGATCCTTCTTTTTTACAGCTGCATAGTATTCCATTGTGTAAATATACCACTGCTTTTTTATCCATTCATCTACTGATAGGCACTTGAGCTGTTTCCAGATCTTGGCTATTGTAAATAACACTGCTATGAGCATAGGGGTGCATATCTTCTTTCTGATTAGTGTTTCAGGATTCTTAGGATACATTCCTAAGAGTGGGATCATGGGATCAAGTGGCAGTTCAATTTTAAATTTTTTGAGGAAACTCCATACTGTTTTCCACAGTGGTTGTACCAGTCTGCATTCCCACCAGCAGTGAACTAGGGTTCCTTTTCCTCCACATTCTTGCCAGCACTTGCTGTTTGTTGATTTATTAATGGTAGCCATTCTGGCAGGTGTGAGGTGGTACCTTACTGTCTTTTTAATTTGCATCTCTCTGATAATTAGCGATGATGAGCATTTTTTCATTTGTCTCTTGGCCATTTGTATGTCCTCTTTGAAGAAGTGCCTATTTACATCCTCTGCTCATTTTTAAATTGGGTTGTTTGTTTTCCTTTTGTTGGTTGTATGAGTACTTTATATCAGATGTATCACTGGCAAATATGTTCTCCCATATTGTGGGTTCCCTTTCCATTTTGATGCTGATTTCTTTTGCTGTGCAGAAGCTTTTTCTAAGTGAAATAAGCCAGTCAGAGAAAGACAAGTATCACATGATCTCACTTATATGTGGAATCTAATGAACAAAATAAACGGACAAACAAAAAAGATTCAGAGACAATGAAGCATGCAACAGATTGACATATTTCAGAGGGAAGGGGGGAGAAAAGATTAACCAATGAACTTACATGCATACATGCATAGCCCATGGACAGACAATGGTGCAGGGAAGGCCTGAGGAGGTGGTGAGAGTGGAGTGGAAGGGGTCAATAGAGGGGGAAAAAAGTGACATCTGTAATACTTTCAACGATAAAGATAAATTAAAAAAATAAAATCCTTCAGTAACAAAGAAAAAAAAAAAAAGAATTTAATATACAAGATCTTCCACTTCTAGCCATGATGAAGTACCAGTTTAATTTTCCCACCTTAAAAACTAAAAAAAATGGACAAAATGTGTGAAATGTTTGCAACATCTGGAAACAGGCAACACAAAGCAGAATCTCTGAAAGAGTAAACAAGAAAGTAAGTCCTATGACTTTCCATGACACAATGCTAGGAGGGGAAAACCAGAGCATGGTTGAGAAGCCCAATTTGAGAAGACTAATTTGATTGTTCAGGGAAATTAGGGCAGCCAGAGTTCCCAGGGCAAAGTACCAGAGAGGAGAAAGTGGCACAAAGAAGAGTCTGGAGCTCGGCAGGGGACTCCCCCCTAAGTCTTCATCTGAGTATTGATCTGCATGTGTATGTGGGAAAACTACCTCACCCAGGGAAAGAACCACCAGAAAAAAGCAGGTAGGACAAGTAACCAAAGTTCACACGGGAATGGTAAGAGTTCACAGCCAGAGTAGAGAAATCCTGTAATAATGGGCAATAGCTAGAATATTCAGAACGGTATTGTCTCAGTAGTAAAGCCAAATTAGCCCTGTACTGAAGGATGCTCAGGTCTCACCTAACACAACTTAAAAAGCAAACCATGGAGGGTTAAATTGTTTCTAAGTAACTTAATTGTGCCCCAGAGCAAAGCTCAAAATATTTAAAAGAATACAAAGAAAAGTCAGCTCCAAACAACAAAATTCACAATGTCTGGCATCCAAACAAAAATTAGTAGACATGCAAAAACAAAAGGAAACAGAAAAATACGATTCATAAGGCTAAAAATCAGTTCCTATAAGTGGACTCATAAATGACAAAGATGATCGGATTAGTAAGCAAGGATATTAAAACAGCTATTATATACAAAACATTGCTGAAAGAAATTAAGGAGACAAAATAAATGAAAAGAAATCCTATGTTCATGGATTTTTATATTATTACTTAAATGTCCACACTACCTAAAGCAATCTACAGATTCAATGCAATCCCTATCAAAATTCCAATGGCATTTTTTGCAGAAATTAAAAAACCTATCCTAAAACTTATATGGAATATCGAGGGACCTCAAATAGCCAAAATAATTTTGAAAAGGAAGAAAAAAGTTGGAGGGCTCACACTTTCTGATTTCAAAACATATTACAAGGCTATAGTAACCAAAACTGTAGTACTGGCATAAAGGCAAATAGACTGATTAAATAAAATAGAGACCAAAAATAAACCCTTACATATATGGTCCAGTGACAAGAATGCCAAAACCACTCAATTGGGAAAGGACAGCCTCATCAACCAGTGGTGCTGGGAAAACTGGATATCCACATGCAAAAGAATAAAGGTGCACCCTTATACCGTATTCAAAAATAACTCAAAATGGATTAGAGACCTAAAACTATAAAACTCCTAGAAGAAAACTTATAGGAAAAACTTCATGGTATTGTACTTGGCAATAATTTCTTGGATACAACACCAAAAACATGGGCAACAAAAGCAAAAATAGACAAATGGGACTATATCAAACTTAAAAAACTTTTGTCCATCAAAGGACACAACCAACAAAGTGAAAAGACAGAAAATATTTGCAAATTATATATCTGATAAGAAGTTAATCTAGAATATACAAAGAACTCCTAAAACTTAACAAAAAAAATCAAATAACTCAATTAAAAATGGGTAAAGGACTTGAACAAAAATTTCTCCAAAGATAATGTAAAAATGTCCAACAATAATATGAAAAGATGCTCATTACCACTAGTCAACAGAAAATGCAAATCAAAATCATAATGAGATATCACCCTCAAACCCATTAGGATGACTACTCTCAATAAAATAACAAGTGTTGGCCATGATGTAGAAAAACTGAAACCCTTGTTCACTGTTGGTGGAATAGGGAAGTGGTGCAACCACTATGGAAAGCAGTATGGAGATTCCTCAAAAAATCAAAAGTAGAACTACCATATGACCCAGTAATCCTACTTTTGGGTATATATCCAAAAGAAGTAAAAGTCTGGTCTTGAAGAATAGTTGCATATTCATGTTCACAATAGCCAGGAGGTAGAAGCAACCCAAAATGTCCACCAAAGAATGAATGAACAAAGAAAATGTGGTATACACATACAATAGAATATTATTCAGCTTTAATGGAAATCCTGTCACATGCTTCAACATAGATGAATCTTCAGAACATTATACTAAGTAAAACAAGCTAATTATAAAAATACTGTATGATTCCACTTATATGTAGTACCTAGTTTATTCAAATTTGTAGAGACAGAAAGTAGAAAAGTAGTTGCCAGCATCTGGGAGGAGGGGGAAAAGAAGAGTTGTTTAATGAGCATAAAAGTTTCAGATTTGCAAGGTGAAAAAGTTCTTAACTTTTTCACAATGTGAATATACTTAATACTATTGATGTGTAAATTTATTTATTTTATTTTATTTTTTAAATATCTTTATTGATTTCAGAGAGTGGAAAGGAAAGGGAGAGAGAGAGATAGAAACATCAATGATGACAGAGTCATTGATCAAGCCCACAACCCGGGCATGTGCCCTGACCAGGAATCGAACCCCAATCGCCTGGATCCTAGGTTGACGCTCAACCACTGAGCCACGCCCAGCCGGGCTGATGTGTATATTTTTAAATGGTTAAGATGATAAATTTTGTGCTATGAGTTTTTAACCACAATTTTTAAAAACCTGGCTATTACAGACCCCATATATTCAAGAAGGAAGAAAACATTGCCATGTTAAGGAGAGATGTGGAAGATATAAATAAGATTCAAATAAAACTTCGATGGAGGAAAGATACAACATCTAATAAGGAAAATACACTGGATGATATTAAGAACAGATTGGAAACTGATAGAAGAAAAATATAGTAATTTGAGGATATAACAATAGATAATATCCAAATTGAAACGAGGAAAAATAAGACTTAAAAAAATAAATATCATCAGTTAGCTACGTGACAATATCAAGTGTTCTAATAGAATGAGTGGAGAGAGTGAAGGAAGACAGAACAACTTTTTGAAGAAATAATGGCCAAGCATTTTCTAAATTTGATGAAAATGGTAAATCCATAAATCTCAGAAGCTCAACCAACCCCCAAAAAAAGAAACATAATAATACACCAAAGCATATCATAAGAAAAGTACTTAAAACCAGTGGTAAAGAGATCATCTTAAAAGTAGCCAGCTAAAAGATACACTTTCAATATTAATAAATAAGGATAACAGGTTTTGTGTTGGAAAAATGCAAATGAGAAGATAGTGGAGCAATATCATTATAGTCCTAAAAGAAAAAAAACTATCAATCTAAAATTCTATACTCAGCAAAAATATATTTCAAAAATGAAGTAAAAAAATTTTTTTTAGACATACAAAAGCTGAAAGAATTCAACAGCAGTAGTGTAGCACTGCAATAAATGCTAAAGGAAGAACTCCAGGCAGAAGGAAAATGATAGCAAATGGAAAGGAATTTCAGAGGAATGAAAAGCCTTGAAAATGGTAAACATATGACTAAATATAAGAGCGTTTTTCCTAAAAATTATTTTTAAGTCCCTTTAAAGGAGAATTGAGCTTTTAAAGCTAAAAAAACTGAAAGCATATTATGGGGTTTATACCATGAATAGAACTAAAATGTACACTATAGCACAAAGCCTGAGAGGAGGAAATGGAAGTATACTGTTATAAGGTTCTTATAAGCCTAGGGTATGTGAAGTAGACGGTGATAAGTTAAAGATACATATAGCTACTATAAACAACCGCCCCCCCCAAAGAGCTATAGATAATAAATAAATAAGCCAATAAAGGAGAGTCATAAAATACTCAAATAATACCAAAAAAGGCAAAGAACAAAGAACAGATGGGACAGATAAAAAATAAATAGCAAGATGATAGATTTAAACCCAACAATATCAATAATCGCATTAAATGTAAATGGCCTAAATTAAAAGGCAGAGATTAGGAAAGTGAATTTAAATAAAGCAAGACCCAACTATATGCTATCTACCAGAAATCCACCTTAACTATAAATACACAAAAAGGAAAAAAGTAAAAGGATTGAAAAAGATACACGATGCTAATACTATTCAAAAGAAAGCCTGAGTGGCAATATTGACAAAGTAGATTTCAGAGTAAATATTAGATTTCAGAGTAAATATTTCCAGAGATAGAGCCATTTCACAATAATAAAGGGATCCAATTCATCAAGAGATCATAACAAAGTTAAATATGCATGCAACTAGTGATGGAAATTCAAAATATATGAAGCCAAACTTATAGATCTACAAAGAAAAATTGGCAAGTCCTTATCCACAGCCAGAAATTTCAACACCCTTCTCTCAAAATTTGATAGAACAAGTAGACATAAAATCAGTAAGGACAGACAACATATGAACAATTGTTATCAACTTGATCTGGCTAATATTCAGAGAATACCAAACATTCTTTTCAAGTGCACATGAATCATTTACCAAGACAGACCATTCTGGGCTATAAAATAAGCCTCAATAAATTTAAAATGATTCAACTCATACAATGTATGTTCTTTCACCACAATGAAATGAAATAAAAAATCAGTATCTGAAAAATCCTCAAATATTTGGAAACTCATGTACTCATGTACTTTTAAGTAACTAACAGAGGTCAAAGAAGAATTCACAAAGAAAATCAGCAAGGATTTTTTAACTGAACAGAAATGAAAACCCAACACAAAATTTTGTGGATGCAACTAAAGCACTATTTAGAGGGGAATTTCATAGCATTAAACGTTTATATTACAAGATAATAAATTAATAAACTTAGTTTTCATTTTAAGATTTTAGCCTAATCAAGAGCAAATAAAATGCAAAGTAAACAGCAGAAAGGAAATAATAAAGAACAGAAATCAATTCAGAACATAAAATCAATAAAGAAAGCCAAAAGCTGATTCTTTGAGAATATCAATAAAACGGACAAACCTGTCCTACCCAGTTTGGTTCAATGGTTAGAGTGTCGGCCTTCGGACTGAAGAGTCCCAGGTTTGATTCCGGCCAAGTGCACATATCTCGGTTGTGGGCTGGATCCCCGTCCTGGTCGGGATGCATACAGCAGGCAACCAATCAAGGTGTCTTTCTCACATCGATGTTTCTCTCTCTCTCTCTCTCTCTCTCTCTCTCCACCCCCCACCTTCCACTCTCTCTCTGAAAAGCAATGAAAACATATCCTCGGGTGAGTATTTAAAAAGTAAGTAAATAAATGAGACAAACCTCTAACCAGACTGAACAGGAAAAACTGAGAAAATACACAAATTAACAGTCAGGAATAGGAAGGGGAGATAATGCTATAGATATTACAGACATTATAAATATAATAAGGGAATACTATAAACAATTTTATACCAATTAATTTAACTACTCATTAGATCAACAAATTCCTTGAAAGATACAAACTACTGATGCTCACTCAAAACGAAATAAATAGCCCTTCTATTAAAGAAATTGAATTTGTAGTTAAAATGTATTCGTAGTTTTCTCATACACACAAAAAAACTCCAGCCACAGATATGCAAGTTGGTTAGTACTGTCTTAAGTTTAAGATCCATGGAGGGATCAAATATTTATTAACTATCATGTGCAGGCATTTATGAATGTAAGTTTGATAAATTATGTTAGCATTTCAGCAAAATCATTCTGGAAGGAAGCTGTGTGGAAAATTAGTATGAGGCTAAATTAAAAGGAGAATAATGACAATAATCTAGGGAAGAAATTATGAGGGTCTGAAATAAGCCAGTGGCAACCAGAATTTTTTTAAAAATTGGGGTGGATGTTGGGACAGGCATAATTAAAAGATAGATAACTAGTCGAGCAAATGACCAGTGTAGTGATTGACTAGACATGAAAGGTATGAGGAGTAAAAGAACAAGAATGCTCCATGATTCCTGGTGGGAACACAGGAACCATTCATTAGGACGGGTAATACAAGAACAAAAAAAGATTTGGAAACAAGAAAGTATGTTTATTTTCAACATATGGCACCTTTAGACATTCAGTGCCCAAAAGATACAGAGTAGGAAATGAGACATATGGAATCAACAATTAGGAAATCTGTGTAGTTAAATTAACGTGTTATCTCCCAGGATTACTTGCAATTAAAGCCTTCTTTATAGCTGTACAATTAATGGCTTTTCTCAAAAGAATTTTAGGGATATGAAGGTAGTTAAGAGGTTTGAGGAAAAAAAGTCCCATTTTATATAGTTAATTTACAGTACAAGAGTCCCAATTTCAGTGATCTTTTTATTGTTATTTAGAATAGCAAAACCCTATTTATTTACTCTTATCTGGTTTAATGAGTATGAACTATTTTCTTCAGAAAAAAATTTGAGAATGTGATGCTCTCCCTATCTCTTCTCTTGTATGTGGCTGCAATGATTCAATTCTTTATTCAACTCTGCCTGTTACCTATTCCCTCTTTTTAAGGTTTTATTTGTTTGTCTGCCATATTCTGGCTTTCCTTACTCTGTTTGAGAATTGTATTTAAATATATACACATACATATACAATGTTCAACTTAATGAAACAATTGTGGCAACCATTTTTTGAGCAAGTCTTATAAGCCAGTGCTTTCCATTCATTAACTCATTTATTCTTCAAAATCATGCAAAGTAGGTATTTTATGAATAAATAAAACTGAACCTCACAAAGGTTCTATAATGAGCCCAAAGTCATCCAACAGGTAGACTGCAGAATTGAGAGTTGAACCTAGGTCTATAGAGCACCAAAACTTGTGTTAAATAACTTTAATAAGTTTTTTGCCATCTGTAACAGACCTTTTACTGAATGTTTTACTAAGATGCTTTCATTCATGCAACAAATACGAGTGCTTATTACATATCTTCCAAATTTCTATGGATATACTTCTTTTTTTCTTTTATAGAAAAGAAAGCAACAATTTATTGACTGCAGCAAAAATATACTTATAACAGTCCCTTTCCCCTACTGTTTTTGAAAATGGAAAGCTGCATACAGTGCATTTTTCCCCCTTTACTTCCTCTCATTAAATGTCAAAATTAATCATGTTATGATTATTATCAGGTAGTGGTTCTGCCACAGCCATTTCCTGTCCCAGTTTCTGTTCACTATTCAGAAAGAAATCCAGTATATTTTCTTTCCTAGTGCTCTAAAACTACCTGTTCTAGGAAGCAGTTGTTTTTTCTCATCTGAAAACTCACCTCTGTATTTTGTGTCATTTTAGCAATATGTATGAGACTAACAAGTTGGACTCAAGATGCAGCTTTCCTAAATGTTATTTAATATTTTCAACTTAAGTCATATGATTCTGGTCATCAAGTAGTCCACATTTATAAATCGAATGCATTTATGATTCCGCACTAACCTGAAGGGAAGATACAAGCATGGGATTTTTTCTTGCATTTTCAAGGGCAGTCCCAATTTAAAACATTGCCATACTGTCATGCCTCAAGTTTGGATTTGGAAAAGACAGTCAACATATATGTAAAGGGTACTCTGCAATATTGATTCTAGGTAGTTACAGACTAGGTAAAGGGGTTAAGGGAAGGCAACAGTCACTTTAAGGTTGTTCTTCTCTTTAATGAAATACCATAATATAATAATGAAATAGCTGCTTAGATGGATAGGTTTAAAAATGAAGTTTTTCCTGGCTGGGTTAGAACATCATCTTGATACAACAAGGTTGCAGGTTTGATCCCAGGTTAGGGCACATACAAGAATCAACCAATGAATGCATAAATAAGTGGAACAACAAACCGATCTCCATCTCTCTCTCTCTCAAATCAATAAATTAAAAAAAAGAAAAGGAAGTTTTAACTTCATTTGAAAGTTTGAAAGTTTCATTTTCATTTACTATGAAGAAATAGTAAAGATAAATATTAAATAAAAATATAACACTGCACAAACTGTTGATGTTTCCTGTAATTTTAGTATCTATGTACGCGATTTCTAACCAGTAAAACTGGGCGGTAGTCACTTTTCCCAGCCACATTTATATACAATTACCATTTAAATCAGGCCTTCGCAAATAGTTGTTGTGTTTTAATCCTCACTGAGGATATGTTTTTATTGATTTAAGAGAGGGGAGCCCTGACGGGGTAGCTCAGTTGGATGGAGTATCATCCCGTGCACCGAAAGGTTGTGGGTTCGATTCCTGACCAAGGCACATTCCTAGGTTGTGGGTTTGATCCCTGGTCAGGGCACATATGGGAGGCAACTGATTGATATTTCTCTCTCCCCTCCCCCCAAAGAAACTCAATAAAAAGCATATCCTCAAGTGAGAATTAAAAAAATAAAAATTTGCTCTGGCCAGTGTGGCTCATTTGGTTGGGCATCCTACCAGCACCAAAAGGTTACAGATTCTATTTCTGGTCAGGGCACCTGCCTGGGTTTTGGGTTGGATCCCCGGTGAGGGGTGTGCAGGAGGCAGCTGATGGATGTTTCGCTTTCACATCAATGTTTCTCTCTCTTTCTCCCTTCCTCTCTCTCTAAAAATCAATTAAAAATATTAAAAAATAAAAATTTGAGAGAAAAAGAAACATTGATGTGAGAGAGAAACACCTATTGGTTGCCTCCCATACACGCCCCAACCCCTGGGATCGAACCCGCAACCTTTTGGTGCACTTGACCAACTGAGCCACCCAGTCAGGGCCACAAATAATTTTTATACAAAGCCACAATTACTTGCCATTCCTTCAACCATCCATATTCCTGTTTAGTTCTATCTGTGTAAAATGTCCTCCTTCCCTACCAGAGGAAACTACCACTCACCCTTTAAGGCTCCAGTGATAGCTCCCTGCTAAACCCCCACAACCCCTTCTCTACTGTCTCTTAAAATTATTTGTTCTTTCTTCTTTATTCAGGGCATACCAATGTGCTAGTACTTTATATATTTTGTTTAATGGTTAATAATACCCTTTGAATTATTATCCTCTCCATTTTACAGATAAGGAAACTGAAGCTGCAAAAGGTTTGTTATCATGTTTAAGATCACAAAGCCAAACAGAAATTCAAATGCTTATCTGTCTCAACTTTAACTGAATTCTCTTTCCATGAAACCACAGACTCTACGGCACTCTCTTATAATATATATCATTATTTGTTCAAATATCTATCTCTGCCACTAAAAAAAGTTCCTCAAAGACAGGGATAGTGACTCCATCCTTATACCCCCAGCAACATTCAACAGTGCCTATTATACAATGATCTCAAAGTATTACTGAATATATACAATATTCTTATTCAGTTTATGGTTTTGCAGCATTATTTTCCACTAATTAGTCTCCCACCAAATCTCTAAGAAGCCACTTTTACTGTGGTGGTAAAGCATAACCACCATGTAGGGTTGGTAATCAGATGCTTAGATGTGACTCACACCACCAACTTATTAGCTGAGAAATCTTGGAACAAGTAAGTTAACTTAAGTTTTGGTTAACTCATCTATAAAAAGGGAGGACATTAATTACAGTACTTACGAGACAGGATTATAAGGATTAAATAAGATAATATTTAAGAAATCCAACTACTTTTTGATCCCCATTTTTTTTGGCATGCCACCCGAATTTTACATGCCTCAGTCTAGTGAATAGTTTTTTCATCACAACGTCTCTGCAATTTTGCATGAAATGGACTAGCCAAAAAGGTTCATGGTATAAAAATTGCTTAGGCCATCTATTTGATTTTGAGGGCTCTAAAAAATCAAGTGCCAATTTGGACTCAAAGTTTACTCTTGGAGGCTTACCTGTGCATGAGTGCCTCTATTGTATACTATAGTTGATTTGCTTACCACATTTTCTTGCCCTACCATAAAGTGGTGAAAATTAGAACACAGAGACTTCCTACCGTACTTGTATGTGTCTTAATACTGTCTGATGCATGCTAACAACTAACCTGTGTGGGAGGCACACTATTTCCCTAGCAAGAAATTTTCCTGTAAGCAGCTTCTGTCTGGTCTCAGGCCCCAAACTTCATATTCCGAACCTGGACATTGAGTCACTACAACTAACAGGGGATACCTATTTCCTTCTCTTAAACTTAGCAACCCTTACTCCAAAAAGTTAGCATTTCAAGTTGTTATGCTATTTTAAGGCTCCCTAGGCTAAAGTACATAGTTTCCAAATTCTCAGAATTCTGCCTTCCAACTTTAAAAATGTTAGGAGAAAGTCCAGTTTGGGAGAAAACAAATTTTGTTAAAATACATAATCCCTAGAAACAAGAGCAAATTCTAAGGCTATAGTCAAAGTATCAGAGGAAAACAAAAAATCTTAAAATGTCTAGTGGGCTAAAGCTAACCCAAAATTATAAAATCAAAGTACACAAGAAACAAAAAAACCCTCAAAGTAAGCAGGACATACCATTAACAAAAGGAACAAGTGTAAATTACAAAATATTTAATACATTCACAATGAATTTAAAAATTACTTGGTACGGAGATACTTAAATTAATAAATTGTTCCACATTCTGTACTTCCCCACTCAGTTTATGGTGATATAAAGCAGTTCCTTTTTTTTTTTTCTTGCCAGGCTAAAAATAAAAGGGGTGATAGATAGTGACAGAATGATTCCCGAAGTTATACAAGATGTATTGAGTTGGAAAGGCCACGACTAGAAGGGACAATACCAGAACACTGACTGTCAACATCAGGTAGATAAAAATAAGAACAGATGAAGCACGCTGATGGACCGCCGTACCGTTTCCAGACAGGAAATATCCCTCAAGGCCGGTGCAAAGGATTTCAGAACCCGCTTTGTAGTCAGTGCTGGAATCAGAAAACCAAACTGTTGCAGGCTCAGTGGGTGCTGGGCAGCGACCCTCTCTCAGCCTGCTTCCAGAGCAGAGTCGCCCCCTCCTCCCGAGCCCGCTGCTTCGGCCGCTAGCCGACCTCTCCCCACACGTCCGGAATCCGCCACCCAACTCCCCTGCAAGCCCTCCAGGACCGACGCACCCCCAGCGCCGCGCGTGTGGAAGAAATAGAAGAACAGGGGCCGGGGGAGGGGGCGGAGGGACAGAAGGCGGCGCCGGGCTTCGGCCCCGCACCATCAAGGATCGAAGACGGCGACGGCTCGGAAGAAGGGTGGCTGAGCCTCCGCCACCCGCCAAAAGATGGCACGAGACCGCAGTTGATCCCGGCGCGCAGGTGCCAGTGGCCGCTGAGGAAGTCACCGGCGATAGAGGGAGATGCGTTGGCCCCGAAGCCCTCACCTCCATCCCGCCCGCCGCTTTCCTTGCCGGTTCTGCTCCATCCTAAGGATTCTGTCAGAACCCAACGACCTACACACTGCCCGCCCAAGCGCGAAGGTGATGCCCGCTCTCACCTTAGGAGCGAGCGCCACGCCGCTAGGAGGCAGCTGGGGTGCGCGGGAGACACGGAGGCGAGCACCGCCACAGCGGCGAGAGACCTAGAGCTCACAACGAGGCTGCCGGCGGGCGCGCTGCCTCCACAGCCTTCGCCCCACCCCCTCTCCCGCAGGACTTTGCGCCTGAGCCTGCAGTCTCCGCGCGCGGGCGGGGAGGGCGATGGAAGGGGTGGAGCGCCCCGCGGGGGCGTATCCTAGCGGTGGTTAGTTTGATTGGCATCTTCCTGTCCAATGGGACTACGAACACTCCAGGCAGTACTTTGACTGACCTTTCTTGCAACCAGTAGTAATAGAGAGGCGGGCAAGCGGCTTCTTTATTGCCGGCCTTTTAGCAAACCCGAACAAGGAAAGGTCGGTTGGTTTGCACTGGCGGCCAAATGGTCCAATTACCGCAGGGAAAAGGCCTCTGAACGCAGATTGGCGTCCTTCCTACCTATACGGTAGGCCCAGGCGGTGAGAACCGGCCCCGGATGTGGGCGCGGCCCTGAGGTAGAAGTGAGAAATCCTCTACCGCGGTCGTTCGGAGAGCGGAACTGGGATCTTTTTCTTGATTATCATGTGACGGGTTCTGGATTTAATGGGGGGAAAAGTGTGGAATAGGCCAAGGATCCAAACTGGCGAATTCCCTGATCTTCGCGCCCCTCTCCGCTCTCCGGCCAGCGGTTCAGCCAGGTGAGTCTGGGGCTTCGATCGGCTGACACCCTGTACCGGCCTCCAGATGCCTGGGTGGGCTGTGCCGCCGCCTCCCTCCTCCCCCGCCCCCCACTCCCAACCCCAAAAGCACATAAACTTGCTTGGCACCAGGCTTCTGTGTGCATTGTGGGTCCTGTCTTGGAAGAACTGCCTTCACCTCCGCAATGTACTTGGGCCACAGCGCATAATTGGGGGCCAGGGAGGGGGAGTATGGTTGGGGCGCCGCGGGCTGACCCCCGCCCTTCGAAGACGAGGGCAAGGATAGTTTAAGAAGGTCCTGAAGTTCTAGGGTCAAGTAGGCGCGAAAATCAGTTAAGTTGTAAGCAGAACGATGTTCCTTTGAAGGATGGTTAAGTTGGCCAAGGTTGTAGCAGCAGGGGCCTCTCGAAAGCGACTCATTATTTAGAAGAGTGGTGTTGTGGGCTCATTAAGCATAACTGCCTTTGGCATGAGGCGAATTCACTTGGAAGAGTAATGGCAGTAGCAAGAGAAGGGAAATTGGGGTGGTATGGGAAGCACCATGGACAAATAAGACCACACACAACTGACACCGAGACCCCGGATCTGCGGGCAGGGCTCTTTATTTTTCTATTGAGGGGCAACACAAAGTTTTAACAATGGTTAGGAAGCATATGAACTAAATACTTAACTCTTTTCAAGGTACCAGGAATAACCACCTCAAATGAGAAATATTTAAGCTGAGCAAATTTTTGTTTTGGAGCATGCAAACCCCCTCCCTTTAAGGAGAAAGAAGAACAGTAGTAGGAAACAAATACGAATGCCTAAATTAATGATTTATTAATAAATTAATATAATTGGAGTCCTATGTAATCACTGTAGCCCAGCAAACACAATCCTTCAAGCGTCACTTAAATAGCAAACTGCTTCCTGGTTGAGGGCATTTTAGTACAAGTGCGTACAGAATTTTGTTGCCTCCCACATTGTAAAACTTGCGGCCACAAGACTGTTTTTTGCATCCTTTCCACCTTCAGTCCTAAAGTACCTGTGTTGAGTGCAGCTTCCCTTTCTATGACTAGTTGCTACTCAGTCCTATATGAGAAAAAAAATGAAGTTTGATTCATCCAATGGCTGATGGAAAACTTATGTATAAGCAAGTATGTTATCATAGACTTCTAAAAGCAGTAAACAGGACCAGATGGATTAGAGATCGGGATTGAGCAAACTTAATTTACAGGATAAAATCTATCCATAGTTATCAATCAGTACACACCCCCTCCACCTTTCCATCCAATTTCAGCCCCACATCCCACTGTGACATCCTCTGGCCAGAAAAGGAGACGCCAGCACAGAAGAGAAAAAGCATCTGCTTTTCGTACTGCAGTGGGAAGCACCTGCCAGCTGAGTAAACAAGTTGAGTGCATGCAGATGGGTATAGGGGAGAAAAGGGGAGTTAGGTGACTCATAAGGCACTGTTGAAATAAAACAGATGTATACTCTTGCACCAAGGTAGCCACCCTTGTGTAGAGATAAAGCAAAAAACATCAAAATTCTAAAATATAATTCACGAAATGTGCTAGTCTAGGGCATTTGATTCATTTAGCCAGTTTCTTCACCTTTTGTCTTATCTTTCTGCATTTTTACTTTTACCACCCATGCTGTTACCCTCACAACCATCATCTGATCTTTTTCTCTTTCCATCAGGTATCCTCTCTCATCTTCAGTCCATCACTCCCCAGTGGGTTAAATCCCTGAGTTCATAATCATACTTAGATTTCTCCTTTACTTAAAATTTCTTGACTCTTTCTGAGTCTCATTATATGTCTTATCTTTCATCTTCTCCCAATGTTTCAAGGGGAAGTAAAATGTTGTCAGCTGTATTATCTTCTGTTGACTCCTCACCCACTGCATGTAGTCTGTCTTCTGACTTCCCATTCTACTTACCTTTCTTCCAAATGGTCACAAGACTGATATAAAGAGCTCAAATATGTATAGAACATAATGTAAACCTATATGTGAAGAGTAAATAAATGCTTATATTCTAAGTATTATGATTAATGCCTTCCCAACCTTCCCAATAAAAATTCCAAGCTTTTAAGAATTAGTGAAAAAATGAAAAGACAAAATAGTAGAAAATATTCTGGAAAACTGAGTACTTACTAGGCCTTCCAGATATTAGACTATATCCTGGAACATATCCAGTAACATTCATAGAACTAGTGCAAAACAGAAACATAGAACAGTAAAAATAGGGATATAAGAAATAGCCTCAATTATTGAATAACTTAGCATCTAATAATAACAAAATGTCAGATTTTAAGTAGTCATGATTATTGAAAAGTAGTGAAAAAAATTATGATCTATACCACAAAGCAAAAAAAAAAAAGTGTAAGAAAAAATTAGATTAAAATAGGTATTTATAAGAATTTAAATAAAACTTAACTTAAAAACATAAGATTCATAGGTTAAACTATGTGAAAATACTGTTATCAATGTGTTCTATATTATTTAGCCCAATGACCTATTTATAATCTTAAGTATACTTAATGTCTTAATTTTTATTAACCATTCCCTCTGTACTAAAACTCTCCTCTCTTGGCTTGACACCATCTCCTCCTTTTTCACTGCTTTGATTTTATATGCTTTTTCTTAGTACTCCTTGAAGTTGAATGAGAATTTGTAGGTGTGCAAATGTACAAAAAGAAGTTAAGAACATCCGTGAGGTGCAGGAATCAAGTCATGAGTGCCTAGACTTGAGTGATAGCAATAAAAAGCAACAGATTGTTCTTGAGAAATATTGAATAGCTTATATCCAGGGGTATGCTAAATACTTTATTGTACTTTGTCATGGGCTAAAAGGAATGGTGGATTTAATGCTGTCAAAGATAGCTACAAATTTTATGGGTTTTGAAAGGAATAATGGTAGAATGTTTTCAAAATTAGGAAATCTGTGAGTGGGAAAGAGCCAGTTTTTTGTTCACCAGAATTGGAAGTGATTTTTTTTTTCTTTTTTTTTTCTGGTATCAAAACCATCTTGACTTTCTTTCCTTCTCTTAGGACATATTTCCCATTTTTCGACGCTGCAACAGCCTCTTTAAACTGTTTAAATGAGAATGTCCTTGGCTCAGAGAGTACTACTCACCTGGCTTTTCACATTACTCTTCTTGATCATGTTGGTGTTGAAACTGGATGAGAAGGCACCTTGGAACTGGTTCCTCATATTTATTCCAGTCTGGATATTTGATACTATTCTTCTGGTCATGCTGATTGTGAAAATGGCTGGGCGATGTAAGTCGGGCTTTGACCCTCGACATGGATCACACAATATTAAAAAAAAAACCTGGTACCTCATTGCAATGTTACTTAAATTAGCCTTCTGCCTTGCACTCTGTGCTAAACTGGAACAGTTTACTACCATGAATCTGTCCTATGTCTTCATTCCTTTGTGGACCTTACTGGCTGGGGCTTTAATAGAACTTGGCTATAACGTCTTTTTTGTGAGAGACTGACTTCTAAGGACATCATCTTACTTTATTGCTGTTAAACAAGCTATCATTAAAACGTTCTGAATCTTTGCAAGCTTGAAATATACCGGAAAACTGAGAAAAATACCAAATGTAGTTTTATACTGCTTCCATAAAATAGTCTTGGTGAATCGTGGACTTCCAGTCAATCCAAAGCTTAATTATTCAATATTTGAGTTATTGATATCTTTATTATTCCTATTTAAATAAAGTTTGTTTTGGACCTTATATTTCTACTTGACTTTTAAGTAATCTGTTGTAGGGATGGGTCAATATTTAAAGTAAGTATATACAAGCTTTTTAACCTACATATTTGGGAAGAAGTTTAATATATCATGGCCCCATTACAACCAATGTAAATGGTCATTTGTGCTTCTAAATAATTATGAAGGGAAAAAAGTTACTGAAATAATTAGGGGATGCTACTTCATGATTACATTTAGAAAGAATCTGAGAGTTTGACAGATTTTTGTCTAGGCTAAGTACTTTGTTTAGGACAGAAGCAGAAACTTGCCAGACAGGAAGATTTTGTAGTGCAGTAAAAACTGTATACATGCACGTATTGTCCAAGTGTTATCTCTCATAGGGAAAAGGAAAAGAAGGGATAGCCCACATGCAGAGAGTCAGCTAGTCCAGGAGTCAGTAAAATTTTTCTGTAAAGGGCTATATAGTAAATACTTTAAGCTTTCTGTTACAACTACTCAACTCAGGTCTTGTGGCAAGAAAGCAGCCACAGACTATGGCTATGTTCCAATAAATCTTTATTTTGGAAAATGAAATATAAATTTCATATAATTTCCACATTGGACAAAATATTCTTTTGATTTTTCTTTCAACCATTTAAAACTCATTCTTGCCTCACAGTCCATACCAAAAAGAAAAGAAAAGATATGGCCAGTGGGCAGTATTTGCTGACCCGAGTTAGGGCATAAAACAAAAACAGATCTGTAAGAGACAGCTAAAAGGAAAGGTGCGACAGGTCTCCAAGGAAATTGTGTAAGAATTGGATATAAAAGCAACATCATAAGTATTTTCTTACTTAATTTGGTATATTACCACATTAAATAAACAACTTGAAGCAGCACAACAAGTTATGGATGTGTGTCTTTCCAGTTCTGACACCAAATCAGATTCATGCTTTCCGCCCACACCACCAAGGAATGAATTCTGACAACTATCTACCTGGAGGTAGCATCACATTCACAGGTTAAGGGTTCAGTGCCAGAAAACTAATTCTTACCTCAAACTTCAGAGGCCAGCCCTGGCCAGTGTGACTCAGTTGGTTGGAGTGTTGTCCCATACACCAAAAAGTGGTAGGTTCGATTCCCAGTCAGCACATACCCAGGTTGCAAGTTCAATCCTCAGTTGGGGTGCATTCGGGAGGCAATGTTTCTCACATCAGTGTTTCTCTCCCCCTCTCTCTTTCTTTCCCTTCCTCTCTAGAATCAATTTAAAAACAAAAAACAATAAAACCCCCCAAACTTAAGACATCCAACATCCAGGTTGTCTGTGCTTCTGATATGCAATAATTGGAGGTGCCCTCCACCCCTTCCTCAGGTTAATTTGCTAGGGCAGCTCACAAAACTCAGAGAAATATTTTACTGACTAGATTACCAGTTTATTGTAAAAGGATATAACTCAGGAACAGCCAGATGGAAGAGATGCATAGGGCAAAGTATGGAAAAGAGTGCTTTCTAAGTGACCACTCTTCCTCCCTCTGCAAGCTCTCTAAACCCAATCCTTTTGTGTGTTTTTATGGAGACTTGATTACACAGTCATTAGTGAAATCATTGGCCATTGGTTACTGAACCCAATCTCCAGCGCCTCTACCTTGGGGGATGGAGTACTGAAAAGTTACAACCCTTTAATCACAGGGTTGGTTCCTCTGGTAACCAGCCCCCAACCTTAGGTAACCTAGGAGTTTTCCAAGTCACCTCATTTATCAGACTTAACACTTAGGAAATTCCAAGCATGTTAAATTCCTGTGCCAGGAATGGGAATGAAGACCAGATATATTTCTTATTAGGGATCACAATTTCACAGCCTTAGTTGAAATACATTTAAAACATTAAGTAATGAAAGACATAAAAGAAATTAGGCTTACAGATGGAAAAAGTAAAACAAATGGAATAATACATAAACAATTAGTATTGCAGAAAAATATCTTCCGATGTTTGTTTTTAGTTATAGGATACTTCCTTTTTAACACAGATGTTTATTAACAGTATTTATAAAAATAATGCTCTGCCTTAAGAAAGGAACTTGAAAAATGAAATGTTCTTAATGAAGCCATTATTTTGCAGGTCAGCATGGATGAGAAATAATTTAATCTGGCTTGGGCAAAAGATTTGTCAAAACTTCTAAGTAAAAGCAACTTGTAAACAAATAACTTTTTATAAGTCTTGAAACTATGAAAATAGAAAATAAAAAATGGAGCGCTAAATAGTAAATAGAGAGCTAAAGCTTTCTATAATTTTAAGTTATTAACCTTATAAATCAGTCTTTTTAGTATTATATTACAAAACAAGACACAAATTACCAAAGGAGTTTCCTGCCCTGGCCCTGTGGCTTGGTTGATGGTCCCATTCACCAAAAGGTGGTAGATTCAATTCCTGGTCAGGGCACATACCCACGTTGTGGGTTTGACCCCCGGTTTGGGCGTGTACAGGAGGCAACTGATCAATGTTTCTCTCACATCAATGCCTCTCTCTTTCTCTCATTTCCTCTCTAAAAAACAAAACAAGAAAACATCACTTTTCCTCAAAGTATTTACTGTTATCCCTATAATTTATGACATAGACAGTGAAGGTACACAGGAATAATAGAATATTAGAACCAAGAAAAAAAACCACCTCATTATAATGATGGAGAAACTAAAGCCCAGATAAATGAAATCAGCCCATGGTCATTGATAAATGGAGACATTGAACTCCAAATGCTACTCCCACAAATAGGTTTCAAATGCTAAAAATAACACGATTAAAAGCTTTTATGCAGGGATCTACCTAACACAGTTTTGCTCTCATTTTGCTTGCCCAGTGTTCAAGTCAGCTAAATCATACTGGTAATCTAACACAACAAAGCAAATTACTACCACTATCATCTATACACTACAAACAAATCTGTAATTCACTTATACCAGGAAAAGACAGTCTATGACAAAACATGATTTTGTATTTCCAGCCCTGGGCAAATAGTGAAGTAGGAAGAAGTTTTTTATGTCTTCCTGTCTCCACCATACCCTTGATGAAACTTTCTTCCCAGATGCCTATCCTCTGCCCAAAACTTGAGAGAACATAGAAGAGAGTGAGGAAGATGTGAAATAATTAGGGTGACCCAGCACACAGCTGTCTATTCTTTTTATTATGTTAATTCCAGGATCAGAAGCTAACATTTGTAGTTTTTATGATACGCTAAACAATGGGCTAAGTAAGCATTTGGTAAGTTCTATCATTTAATCTCACCACCAATTAACAAGTAGGTATTAGCCCCACTTTACATGACAAATGCAGACTAAGTGAAGTAATTTCTCAACATTGTACAAGTGTATTATTCCCACTGCTGTACTGCTACAAAAGCCCTCGGCATGTACCAGTGGTTTTATAGAAGGATGTCTGAAAATGTGCCACCTTTATGTACTTGTCCCACTCCTGCAACAGTATAGATACTGTAGACTAAAACTACTGCATGTCATCTTGCTTTTCAACTTGTGTTCACTTTTATCAGTAGGGTGAATACCTGTTAGCCAGATAACCAGGTTTTATCTTGCAAAATAAGACTCAGACATAGGTAACTTCTGCTTCAGGTTATGAGATACTAAGATGCTTCTTACATATTTGCTATTTAATCTTTTTAAATTTTAAACCTTAATTTGTAATAATTTTCAGTTTTATCTCTAGTTGAAGGGAAAAAAGTTGAGTAAATTTTAAGATTTAATTATCAATACAATATTTACTGTCTCCACACTGCCCAACAGAACTAGACAGCAAATAGCTATCTTCTTAAACTATCCATAAGTCTGTGGTAAGTACAAAATAAAAATTTGGTTTCTTTATATCTACTGATCTAATTTTCTCCACTTTTCCTTCTGAATAACACAATTCTAGAATAACATTATGAATTAAGGCTCTTCCCACCCCTAAGATAGGCTTTAACTTTTGTTCCTTGAAATACTTATTAACCACCAAGTGTATATATTAGGTGTTGGGAATACAAAGAGATATAAAGGAAATTCGTAAGTCTAGCTCATGGTTTAGCTAGACCCCCAACATGTTCTTAACTAATACATATGTTAAATGGTATGTATGAACATATCTCTTGTGAAGAGATACAAGCAGCAGAGGAAAAAATTGGTTCTGTACCAGTTGCAGGGTGGGGGGACAGTTGGAGATGAGATCAGTAAAAGACAGAGATGATGTTTAATGAGCCTTTGAAAAGAGAAGATTTCACTATGTTTTATTCCAGGCAGAGATTTCTCCCAGCAAAGGCAAAACTTTAAAAGTACACAAAGGGAATGGCAAATACTGCTATCTGGTAAAGCTGAAAATTAGACATCGAATGGAAGAGATTGTAGTAGATGAGGCTGGAAAGGAAGGGCCATATCATGAAGGCTCTTTAGTGCTATGCGGAGCATTTGGCCTTTATTCTTCAGGAAAGGAGCCAAGGAATATTTTTAGGCAGAAGAATAACCATTATATCTACCTTAGGAAGGTTAACCTAGTGATAACATAAAGAATGGATTGAGGTGGCAGATGGTTACTAGATTTGTGATGATCAGTTTATAATTTCTATAAATGTAAATCAGTATGCTGTACAACTAAAACTAATGTCAACTACATTTTTTTTATTTTTTTAAGTAATGTAGTGGAATGGGGATAAGGGTTGAAGACTACAGGCAGCCTAGAACTTTTTAGGTGATTTTAAAAGTCCAGGTAAGATGAACACCTACAATGACTCTGACCATCTGTAACAAGAGTAGACACATTATAAACATTTCTGCGTCAACTCAAGAAAGTCTCATGATACTGTACACAGAGGAAAAGATAGAGAAATCAGATTACTATGAGATGACTGTATAGAGAGAGAGTGATTGCCAACAACCAAATTAGGAGAAAAAGGAACAGCTAATCCTTGGGGGCAAGAGAGAAGAGTTTGGATTTAATTATAAGGATCTTTAGAAGTTAAGTGAGAACCAAGGCTGACTAAAGTCATGGGATCATGAAGACAGTCCAGGGACCTAGTGTAGACACCAAAAGAAAAGAACTATGGAAACTATGTTAAATATTGGTGGAGAGGCAAAAGAAGCCATCCAAAGAAACAGAAAAACAACAGAAAGGAACAGATGGGTCATACAGTTTTGAGGAATAAACGACTGATAAGTGCTGCAAGGTTTAAACAGAAGAATTAAGATATGCAGCCACTGGATTTGGCAAATGGTGGCCTTTGAGAGAACCATTTCAGCTGAGTGATTAAATCTGAGGATTAAAATGAAATTGTAGTGAGAGAAGGAAGTGAAGGCAGATAGAGATTTTCAAAAACTCTGTCAACCAGAAATAGAGATGGAAGAACAGGAGCATAAACAAAAGCCAAACTCAAGAGGTTTTGTGTGTTTTTTAACTGATTTGAGAGAGGAAGGAAGAGAGAGAGAAACATCGATGTGAGAAACATCCACCAGCGTGATGCCCTCTACTGGGAATCAAGCCAGTAACCTGGGCATGTGCCCTGACTGGGAATTGAACTGGCGACTTCTTGGTGCATGGGATAAACACTCAACCAACTGAGCCACACTTGCGAGGGCAAGAAGGGTTTTTTAAAAGAAGACGGATCTAAGATTTTTCATATAAAAATCTGACTCAGTTAAAAACAACAAAATCCCAAGAAAAGAAACTTGAGGGGTAGATCAAACTGTCCAAATAATAATATAAACACTGTATTACTCAAAATATTTGCAACTATATTGACTGGACTCAGAGTCTGCAAATTTAGTAACCTTCAGTAGTACAACAGCAGTGAACTTTATAAAGTGTAAAGACGACATTTTAAAAACATGGCTTGCCCAGTCATGGCTCAGCAGTTGAGCATCAACATAGGATCCAGGAGATCGCAGTTTGATTCCCAGTCAGGGCACACGCCTGGGTTGCAGGCTTGATCCCTGGTTGATGGTGTGCAGGAGGCAGCCGATAAAGGACAACTCTCTCAACACTGATGTTTCTCTCTCTCTCTTTCCCCCCTCCTCTCTCTGAAATCAATAAAGATATATTTAAAAACAAATCCATGGATGCATAAATTCTAAATTCAAAAAAGTATAAAATGTCTCATATTTTAATAGTGCAGTTCTTGGAAGGCAGATAACAGTAATAAAACATACAATCAGTACAATTTATTTTTAATTTCTAGTTAACACAAATTCTGTTTCCCCACATTTTGTCCTTAGCTCATTCACATTCCCTGACTGGGTCTGAAGTTCTAGAAGGGAAGATAAGCTGAAATGTTTTCCTCTCCTTTCCCTGCTCTCCCAATACATATGATATACAATGTCTATAAACTTAAAAAGGAAAGATATCTCTGCTTTTAGGCTCCTTATGCTTGACATTCTAAAAAGCGATCATTTCCATCTGCAATATGCATGCAGTAGGTTACCGGAAGAACTGAACAGAAAAGCCAGGACAGAGATAGATTTGTATCTCTCCTGAGTTGTCCTCTTAATTATCTGAGTTATACTGTCACTGCTGAGCATACCAAATATAACTCTTTTATCAAATAGACAACACATTCTAAAACCAGTAAAATTTTGTTTACATATCATAGTTGTATCAGGGGGAAGAAAGATTAAGTAAGAACTATTCTACCACTCTGGAGACTCACATCACTTTTTACCATCTTAAAAATGTTTTGAAAATGATGGGACTTTTGTCCTTCCTTCCTGATATAGAAATAGTTGTCTCTAGAGGGAAGTAATTTACCATGCCATCCCAGCAGCCACACCTAAGTAGTTTAGTGAACTTGCTTAAGGTATTCCTCAATCTTTTCTGTTGGCGTAAGTCAATTTATGGTCATCAGTTAAGAGGAAAAGAAGACATTGGAATCACTTTCAAGACCTATGGCTTTTGTTGAAGACAGAGAAGCAAGAACTTTTAGACAATGAAATGAAAATAAATGTCAAATGTAAAAAATAATTACAAAACAAAGGTAAAAAGATTATAGTTATCAATTTTAGTATTTATTGAAAGGTGGAAGACAAGGAAAATTCCTCTCAAACTCCAAAAACAAATCTTGCACCTTTGCTAAATGTAAAATGAATTTTGATATATTTGCTTTACATGACAATGAACTTGTCCAAAAAATAACTGAATGCAATTTACCAAAATAGGCTAACCTATTATTTACAAAAATGATCTCACCTGCCATGTGTATTTGAGAAAAAAACTATTTTACACTCAGGAACACTAATAAAATACCTTGAAGACTTAACCCAAGAAATAAAACCTTTCCTACCTTCCAAGACCCCGCCCCCAAAAAGTTATAAAATGGATTAAAAATGAATATATGTGGAAACAATTATTTCCAATAATCTTATACACACACACATACACACACACAGAATGTTGTACTAAACCTAATTTTTATTGAGGGTTAATAGCCTTAGAAAGATAATGAATATGGCTTTTGTAAAGTTTTCAACTAATTATCACAAATGCTTAATTCTTTTGCTACCTAATCAGCTAACCTGAGTATGGAATATGAATTACTTAGATAGATAAAAGGGTATAAACAAAAGTAATTTAAAAAAAAAAAAAAGTACTGTCATAGACACCACTGAGGTACCTTAGTTTTTTGTAATGCTCTCTGTATCAATTTAATAATTTACATAACAACTGTTTATTCTATATAGTGTAAGATCATATAGAAACTGTATCTTAAGTGCTTTATTGTTCTGGTCCAAGAAATTGGAAATAACAGCAAAAAAGTGTGTTCAGGTGAAGAACTGGAATGTACTAACTAGGAAATATTGCATCAGTATAATGCAATATTGAAATAGAAATTATCTGTGTATAACAAAGGTAGTCAAAAAGTTCTCAGATTGCATCTGAAGAGGATTTTAAAATTATAACCCGTAAAACAAGGAAGCTTAAGCATTATTCAATGTGACAAGGTTATATCTCGAAATCTGAACCCATTGATTTATATTTCATATCCACAGAGAAGTATGTACTTTACAAAACAAATATTCAGAAGATGGACAATTTGACTTTAGGCTACATAGGAAACAATACCTACAAAGTAACAGCTATTGTTCTGTTAGATATATCTTTAAATTAAATGTTTAATTAAAGCTCTTATATTTTGGAGGGATACCCTAAAGACATTTTATTACAGTATGATCTTATGTATCCATGTGTATGCTACTAGAAAATTGGAACTAAAATAAATCTTGTTAAATATATTACCCTTCAATTAAAAAAAGAAAACCAGGTGGGGATGGGAGAGTGGGTGGGAAGAGATTAATCAAAGAATTTATATGTTTATAAGCATAACCCATGGACACAGATATTGGTCTGGGGAAGGCCTGGGGGTGGGGTGGATGTGGGGTGGAGGGGATCAATGGGGGTAAAAGGGGACATCTGTGATATTTTCAACAATAATGATGATGAAACTGGAAAAAAAAAAGAAAACCAGAAAAACATCTCCTACTATTTCTCAATACTGGTTTGCCTCCCGAAATTGTAGGTGCAAAATACACAAATTTAGCTTTAAAGAGATTAAAGTGAGTAGGATAAGACAGAAAGATAAAAGAAAGTCCCTATTTAGATTATCATGATTCCTTATTCCATGAAAATTCTTGTTACAAATATATTAATTTCCTACAAACTATTGAGATTTCCAACAATATTTGCCTACTGGAGGCCAGAAATGACATCATTGTTATAGTTTCTTTTTCTGACGAAATGCCTCTTTCTAAAAGGCTTCTTCCTAACCAGAAAGATAAGCAGTTTTATGAGTACCACAAATGAGGATGGAGCAGAAACCACTGAAATGGGAATAGCAACTCTAGCCCAAATGGCAGCACAAAGAATCCCAGTTGAAAGTCATCAACCAAAGCATAAACCCAGAAAAATAACAAAGACAAATAAAATAGATTTGTAATGAGAAGAGTTGCTTATATCAAAGCATACATTAAAGACATTTGTTTGACTTTTAATTACAGTAGTGGAAGCAGTCTGAAATAGTGCTGAAGTCTACCATTGAAGACATTTGTTTTAATTATCTTTAGCTAGGCATTGGCAATCCTGTTTCCTACCCCAATTTTACTTTCTAGAGCTTCTTCTGAAAAAGTAGTACAGTTGACCCTTGAACGAGAGTTTGAACTGCGTGGGTCCACTTAGGCTTTTTTCAATTGACCTGCACAATTCAAACGTACATTATTCAATGGTCAACTGTAAGTTATTTACCTTGCTAAGGTAGGCAGAAGAATCCTTAGAAAGAAGAGATAACACATTTTGTTAGCTACATCTCTATATGAGTCATTGTCCTTATTTTAAGATTTTATATTTGCCGTATTTTCTTGTTTTGCAAGAAAAATGTAAAAGGATTTTAAATGCTCACAATTAAAATTTCTGTAAATACCTTTTACTCAGGTACTATTAAGTATAGCAAAGGTGCCTATTAATAAGAAACTTATCTCAACTTATCATTCCATACACTACAAAGAAAATTTGTTAGGGCTATGTAATCTGGCCACAAAACTTCATTAATTAGAAGGGTTAGATATCAATAACAGACTTTGTTTTGCCCAACTTTACAAAATTATTTCTATTACCTAAACTGCTTTCTTAATGTTGAATATAAATATTTAAAAATGTATTCCAGGGAGTAGTGCTAGGAAGTTTCACATATTCATCTTACTCAGCAATTTAAGAAGTTATGTAAAATATGATATACATATATATTCCCATACACACACACACACACATAAATATGCTTTCATAACTGAATCTTGGTTTTAAAAATGCTTGTACAATGTGGGGAATTTAAATATTCACTAGATTTGAGTATGTACATTTATTTGCACTCCTTTACCACTCTAAATGGATACACCAGCAGACACATAATAGATCAAATAAATGATTTTAAATGAATTGTCATTTTGTCTTTTTGCACACCCGACAAGAGACATTTATTATGAACCTTTATTAAGTGGCTCACATTTCAATATAAATCACACTAAAAAATTTTTTAAAGCTATTTACACTACAGTGCTGACACATTTAAAATGAAAAAAAAAAAAAAAGGGTATAAATAAGCTCTATGGGAAAGCCTTAAATTGTTGAAAAAGAATTCTGGCTCATATTACAAAATATATATATATATATATATATGTTAATGTCAGCTCTATTCTAAAACCTACAACTCCAACTCAAGTGACTTTTTCAAGACTCCATTTGTTTAAACCTGCAATGTTTACAGTGCACCTGGCCCTAAGTGCTTTGATGCTTCACAGTTATGGACAGGCACTGAGGAATGTTACAAAGCTAAACAAACTATTTTGTAACAGACTTGGGAGCAAGTCCTCGGCTTGCTTTCATAACTCATGAATCTTTATTACATTATTAAGTTGTTTTTTTAAAAAAGGATTTTAAATGGTATGTACATATTTAATACAAAATGTCATCATCTTTTCTATCTTGATTTGAATGTACTGAACTATGTTGCCTTGTATCAACTAGACTTAAGAGACTTTCAGGGCACAATTCCTCCTTTAAATCTTTGTTGCTATTTTCAAATTTGGAGTCCGCATCAATCTTAAATTCTGTAAATTGAACATGATCCAATTTTGCTTTAACATTCTTGCCATCCATATTATTCGGTGCTCTAGTCTTTTCAGAAACGTAAACATTCACAGGTTCTTCATTGATTCTTACAGATGCAATAGGTTCATGTTTAATCTGCTGTACTTCATATTTAGAATGAAGTTTGTCTGAAAAAATAGACTCCAAAGAGGTTTTGCTTACAGCACAAATCATATTGTCATTGTGAGGTCCAAGAACTGATGATGTGGAATCTGGTGATGTGCCCATTTCATGAATAGCTGTATTCTGAGCAGTGTCCTCCTCTGAGTGATATAACTTGAGCCGAACATGCCATGCTAAACTGCATACAGCTGAAACTGTCTTAAACTGATGAACAACATTCCTTGGAATAAAATAAATGTCATTATCATACAGCTGAATCCTGGCATATCGAATGCCTTCCCTCCTCAGTTGATTAAGTTTTGCATCATCAACCCACTGGACACACTGAAAAAAGAAACAAGGAATACCAATCAGTCTTTTTCACAATAAAAATTTAACTGAAGACAATAATGGTTTAAAATATACCTGGGACAGTGGAGGTTCGTGTAAATCTAACTGCATTCGTTGAACAACTTCTAAGAAATCTTCAGCATGAAAACAAATAACATCTTTGGTTATTCGGGGTTGATCAAGCCTAAAAAAGAATAAGATAAGGAAGAATCTGCCATTAATATTTCATTCTGTTAAGTCCTTATTAAAAAGTAAAAAACAGTTTACAGTCAAAACCAAAGTGCTATCTTAGAAATAAAGTTAAATTATAATTAGCAGACCTCTTTACATATTTAAACAAAGGGATGATGCCATGAGTTTCAACCTAAACAGATAAAAAACAACTCATTTTATTATAGCGATGTGTAGCCATATTTTAAAAAATTAAAATGATCTGAACTGGTAATTATGCAAATCAAAAAACTAAGTATTTTGTCTTAAAGTTAAGGTCAATACGTCAACAAATTAAGTGCTAAAGTTGAAAATATTACATAAAAACTAGAGTTAAATATGGAGAAAGGGAATACTTTCTTTCAATAAAGACATATATAACTGCAATAATACCTGAAACCCCTAAATAACTTTTAATCAATTAAGAGCTATTCATTTAGAAAGTACTAATAAAAAAAACCTGTTACCACTCTATTTGCTTGTCTTTAAGTATAATCCTTAAAAAATCCCCCAATTCTTCAATTAATTAGGAATATACAAATATATTTTTACAGAAAATGCTTAAAAAAAGATTTTGGGATGAAATTACAAGCAACTAAATACAGAAAAAAAAAATCATACCAAGGCAAATTATAAACAATTTTTTTAAATAGTGATAAAGAGGAAATTTAAAACTCATGCATTACATTGATATACAGAGAAAGAAGGATAAGGACGATTGCAGACTTCTCATCAGAAACAATGCAAGCCAGAAGAGAATAGACAATCTTTAAAGTATTGGAAGAAAAAGTCAATCTAGAATTCTATGTCTACCAAAAATACCTTGCAAAATGTGAAATAAAAACATTTTCAGGCAAATAAAAGCTGAGAGAGTCTGTGACCAGAAGACCAGCACAAGAAAAAATGTTAAAGGAATTTCTTCAGACTGAAGGAAAATGATACTTGGATGAAAATGTAGATCTATTCAAAGGAATATAGAACACAAGAAATAGTAAATATGAAAGGTATTTTATTCTCATTTTTAAAATCTCTTCTGAAATAGTTCCTTATAGCTAAAGTAGCATATTTGGGTATATAGCATATGTAAAGTACAAATGTATGACAATAATTAGCAGGAAGTCCAGAAATGGGGGGGATAAATGGCAGTATGCTACTGAAAGGTTTTTAACACATTACATAAAGAGGTATACATGTGAAGCTACACTGTGATAACTTTAGAGCAACCACTAATAAGCAAAGAGTGAAGGTATAACGGAATGCTAAAAAAGACAAGAAAGAGGGGAAAGGAAATAAAAACAAGGAGCAAATGGGAAAAAGTAAGATGGTAAATTTATACCCAAATGATACATTATATGTAAATGGTCTACATACTCTAATTAAATGACAGTTTGTCACTAAATTTTTTCAAAAGCAAGACTCAAAGCAAGATATATGGTATCTACATGAAACAATATAGACACGCAAATGAAAAGACAAAGAATGGACAAAGACATAACATGGAAACACTAATCATGAGAAAGCTAGAATGGCTATATTAACATCAAACAAAGTAGATTTCAGGACAAGGAATATTATCAAGGATTAAAAAGGATATTTTACAATGATAAAGAGGTCAATTCATCAAGAAGAAATAATTCTAAACGTGTAGTCACCTATTAACAGAGCATCAAAATATATACCTTGAAAACAATACTAACTGAAAGAAGCTAATCACAAAAGACCACATATTATGTCATTCCATTTATATGAAATATCTAGAATAAACAAATATAGCGAGAAGAAAGCAGATTAATGGTTGCCTAGAGCTGAAGAGGATGTAATAGCTAAAAGATCTAATCCATAAACAAGGCATATATCTTTTTGAGGTAAAAATATTCTATAATTATGGTGACAGCTGCACAACTCTGTGAAGATACTAAAACCCACTGAATTATATACACTTTAAATGGGTGAACTGTATGTTATGTGAATTATCTCTCAATAAAGCTGTTACCAAACAAAAATACACACAGACAGAAGAAAAAGAAAAAACTTAGCAAAACTGAAAGGAGAAACAAATTCAATGTTACAGTTGGAGATTAATAAAGAGACAAAAATGAGTAAGAATATACAAGACTTGTACCACACTATCAACAAAGTTAACTTAATTGGTATTAATAGAGCACTATATCCCCAACAAGAGCAGAATATACATTATTTTTGGTACACACAGAACATTCATCAAGATAGTCCATACAACAAACCCCAGTAAATTAAGAAAGGCAAATTATGCAGAGTTATGTACTCTGACCACAAGGAAATTAAACTGAAAATCAAAACACCCAAAAAAAATCTGGGGTAAAATTATCCAATATTAAAAAGTAAACAAATTCTTCTCAATAATCCATGGTTTTTTTAAAAAGACACCAAACAAAATTCTAAAAATATTCTTAACTATACAGTAACGAAAACACACTATCAACATATGTGGAATACAGCTAATGTAGTACTTAAAATTTTAGTCTTAAATACTCATTAGAAAAAAATGTCTCAAATCAATAATTTAAGTTTCTAACTTAAAAGCAAGTTCTTTCCTTAAAAGAAATAATAAAATAGCAAAAACAAAAATAGAAGAAAAAAAAAAATCAATGAAATGGCTGATTCACTCAAAAGATCAATAAAATTAATGAATTCTGGCAAGACATTAATATAAAAATCATTAACAATATTATGTTGAATCCAGCATTATTTAGTATATTATCAGGGGTGTGTGTGTATACATACACATAAAATATATATAATACATTACCAAATAATTATGTCTAAAATTAGGTATATATCAAACATACATATGTAACTCTTTTGGTTTTTCCATATTATCATTGCAGAAACCAAAAATGGAATTAAGGAATTACAGGGTCTTAGGGTAAGTGTGTGTTTGATTTTATAAGAGACTACCAAAGTTTTTTTACAGTTCCCAGAGAAATAAATGAAAGTTCTGATTAATTCACATCTTCACTAGCTTCTGGTATGGTCTTTTTAAAAATTACTATTATTAGCAATTTTAGTGGGTAGGTAATGCTATCTCACTGTGGTTTTCATTTGCATTTCTCTTATGGTACAATTATATTGAACAACTTTTAATGCCAATATTTGTGGAATATAGCTAAAGTAGTGCTTAGAAATTTAGTTTGAAATACTTAGATTAGAAAAGAGCAAGTTCTTTTCTTAAAAATAAATAAATAAAGAGCATTTGTGTATTTTTTGTAAAATGCCTGTTCAAATACTTGCCAAATTTTATTAGACTGTTTGTTTTCTTATTCTTGAATCGTAAGGCTTCTTTATGTATTTGGATACAAGTCATTCACACATACGCGCACACACACCTCAAATATTTTCTCCCAGTCTGTAGCCCACTTTTCATTACCTTAATGATATCATTTTCTCTTAGGGTTCATGAAATTTTTGCCTAATGCAAAATTTCCTCCAATGTTTCATTCTGCGATTTTTATAGTTTTAATGGTTACATTTAGTTCTATGATTCATTTTAATATTTTTGTATGGTGTGAGATAAGAGTCAAGGTTCATTGTTTTTAATTTTTGTTTTTGTGTATGGATACCCTGTTGTTTCAGCACCATTTCTTGAAAAGGCTCCTTTCCCCACTGAATTATCTTGGCACCTTCACTAAAAATCAATGAACACTGGACACTATTCTGTTCCATTAATCTTAAAGTTTACCTTTATACCAACACCACCCTCTGTTAATTACTGTTGCTTCAAGGTAAGCTTTAAAATGACAGGCAATGTACTGTAAGTCCTCCAACATTATTTTTCCTCCATCCCTCCAAGACTGTTTTGCCTATACTAGGTTCTTTGTATTTCTCTAAGAAAACCTTTTTGGATTTTGATTAGGATTGATTTGATCTATACAGGTCATTTGGGAAGGAACTGACATAATAATATTGAGTCTTCCAATCCATACATAAGGTATTTCTCTACATTTATGTTAAGTCTTTAATTTTTCTCATTAGTGTTTTTACAGTTTTCAGCATGTGATATTTATGATATTATAGGGGACATCATTTTTTCTATTACATTTTCCAAATATTTATTGCTAATATATAGAAATACAATTGACTTTCAATATTGCCTGATAAATTTGCTTATTAATTCTAGTATTCTTTTGTAGACTTAAAATTTCTCTGTACACAATTATTTTGTCTTACTCTAAGTGCATTTCTATATATTTACTAAAATGAAATCATATGTGTATATACAAAGGCTTGTAAGTGAATGTTCATAACAGCTTTATTCATAAAACTGTAAACAACTCAAATGTCTATCATCAGATGAATGAATAAATCAGTTGTTAAATATCCATACACTGACATATAACTCAACAAGAAAGAATGAACTACTAATACATGTAACAACGTAAATGAATCTCAAAACATTATGCTGAGTGAAAGAAGTCAGGCATCATGTATGATTCTATTTACATAAGATCCTAGACTAGGTAGTACTAACCTATGAAGACAAAAACAAAACAAGACAGATTAAAGAATGTCTGGAGCTGAGGTAAGGATGGGGGAGATTAACTGCCAAGGGATATGAAGGAAATAAAATGTTCTATTATCTTAGTTGTGGTAGTGGTAACATGGCTATATACATTTGTTAAAACACATTAAACTATATACTTATAATGAGTGTGTGTGTGTGTTATTCAATGTAAATTACACTTCAAAGGTCAATTTTTTAAAAAAACTGGATTTCAAAGAAGCAACCTCAAATATATAAATCTACAGGGTGGGGCAAATATAAGTTTACAGTTGTGAGTACACAAAACAGAGTTTATTCTTGTATTACTATTTATTAATTATTGTATTATTTTCCATAAAACTACTTTTGCCCCACCGTGTATATCAGGGGTGGGGAATGTCAGGCACGAGGGCTATATACGAAATCATTTGGTCTGGCCCTGTCAAGGCAACCGCAAGTGGGACTCAAAATTCAATAAATCTAGGATAGCTAATTTTTAAGTTGATAATTTTGTATGGCCCAAAAATGATGTTATAAATATTCAAATGGCCCTTGGCAGAAAAAAGGTTCCCCACCCCTGCTGTACATGAATCCTTCATAATACCTAAAGAGCAATATAATTTGATCAATATTTCATAAGCCTATCTGGCTGAAGATTTCTATAAAGTCTAAATCAATACTAGTTTTTTATTTCAAATTAGTATTAAGCCTGGCTCTAAGATAAAGTAAAAAATCTAATACTCTAATACCTAATGTCTTCTTGAGAAAAAGAATTCAAAACACTAAGGAAAAAAAGGAATTACCAACTTCCTTAGTATAGCTTAATTTAACACCAAGGAATAATAATGAAGGGCTCATAAAACATGTTTGCACCGGAGCCGTGAAGCCTTCTTATAGCACCAACAAAATTATTTTCTTGCCATCTTTAGTATTAAGAGGTTAAAGCAGTATTGGTATAGGAAGCAAATTGTATTTTACAATAGTGGGAAAACTCATAGCTAACAATATCTCTTTCCAAAATCTGTCTCAAGCATATTCTTAAATCTGGCCACCCAACTTATTAGTACAGTAGTTTGGCAATAGTCCCTGTACTATGAAATTGTTAGCCACAGAAGTGTTTCTTTATTCAGCAGATATTTACTGAGAACTATAATGGACCAGTGAGGGACAGCACACAATCTCTAATCTCAAATAGCAGGTATAGTGAAGGAGAGAGTATATACCAACAATAACTTAAACAAGCTTAAAAGAGATTTTAACACAGTACTAAGGCAATGAAGCAGGAATAATTATCTGAAAGAAAGTGTAAATATGTAGCTAACTTTAATGAACACTCTAAATTAGATTTCACCCTAAATAATTCTTAATGCCACTCTTAAATCCTTTATACCAAACATTCAAGAGAAATTTCATTAATTTGAAATATGAGTTCATAATGATTTCCAGAGATAAATTTAGTGTTTTAAACCAGATTATAGAAAGAGCATAGAAACTATATGGAAATAACCACAGATATTTGAAAATTACCATTCAAGTTAAACATAATTCAATTATAAATTATTATTGAATTATAAACTATTAATATTGTTTTCTTAAGGATCTCCTAGAGTTAGTTTAGTACTAGCTACTTTGTGTACCTGAAACTGATAAAGTTTCATGTATGTTAAAAAAGAAGGCCAGCCCGTCTGGGCGTGCTCAGCGGTTGAGCATCGACCTAGGATCCAGGCGATCAAGGTTCGATTCCCGATCAGGGCACATGCCCGGTTGTGGGTTTGATCAGTGACTCTCTCATCACTGATGTTTCTATCTCTCTCTCTCCTTTCCTCTCTCTGAAATCAATAAAGATATATTTAAATAAATAAATAAATAAATATGAAAGAAGGCCAGTTTACACTGGCTTCCCCACTTAGTATTAATTTATAAAATACTATAAATTCACAAAAGATCAGTTCTGTATTAGTAGTCCTTGAAAATAAAATTTCCTCATGTAGAAAATACATGAGGTTATAGTTTTCATAATATCTTAGAAAACTATGCAACAATATTGATTTTATATTTTCAAAATTAAAAAGTTTACTTTTACTTAGAAAATGTTCTTGCATATTGTCTAATTCAATTGCTTTAATAAGTAAAATAGCATATTCCAACTTAAGTTTCATACCTAAACAGTACTCACTTTGAAAACAAAAACCTAACAGAGCAAACTTATCTCATAATATCAATATAGCTTTACTATGTTTTTATCAATAAATGGAAAATTTCTTAGAGAGAATTAATCATTTTTTTAATCTATAAAAAGATCCAAAGTGAAACCTGCAAGTGAAGCTGGAAAAAATTAATACACTAAACCTTAGCAGGGAGCAGCAAGGTTGAATAGTATAAAGAGAAAACACAAGAGTCTGGCGTAAGATCTGAAATCAGTCTCAGCTCCTACCACTTATTAACTAACTATATAACTATGATAATGTTGTTTGACACCCCAAGCCTGTTTCCTTGTGTGACAAATATGGGCCTAAAAGTAGTTGAGAAAAATCTAATGAACATTTGTAAATGGGCATATAGTAAGCATCAAGTGAATCTTAGTTTTTCTTTTACCTTAGATTAAGACAGTTGTTTTCACCTCTAGTTACTTGGAAAATAAAATTAGTTCAGTCAAACCCAAAAGTCTAAATAAAACTAGGTTCTAGCAACTGAAAATCTTATACAGTTACAATATCCAAATACAGGGAAAATGAAACTCCCCCGCCCCCAGTAAGGAGAATTACTGAGAAACTTCCCAAGAAAAATTTTAGAAGCCAAGAAAACATTTCATTAAAATAGCAGTAGTTAATATATACCACTCTCCACAGTGCACAGCCTTCAACACTCCAACAGCAGCTGTAGTCTGTCGTTCAAAACCTTGTCCTATATGATCTGCATGAGCTCTTGTCCTGTCTTCAAAGAGCATCTCACGGGGCTCACTAGTTCGAGGTAGGTACTGCAGGTTTTTTATTTCATTGGTAGTTCTGTTTTAAAAAAAATTACACTTATATTTTATATAGACCAGGGGGTGGGGGGTGGGGGTGGATAGGTTTATGTGTTAAGGCTTAATTGCCTTCAAACATTTGTATTGATGTACTAAGGCTTAACTGCCAACAAGCATTTAGTAATCACATAATTCAGAGAAAGGAAATTTTAAATCATCTGCTCTAAAGTTTTATTTTTAAAATGAACAAGTACAAAAAGAACACATATATAATCCACTCCTTTTAACACACCCTTCGTAAGTGGAAGTTTTTTTGTTTGTTTTTAATCCTCATCGAAGGATATGTTTTTATTGATTTTTAGAGAGAGGAAGGTAGGGAAGGGAAAGAGAGAGAAAGTGAGGGAGGAACACTGATGTGAGAAACTTCGATTGGTTGCCTCTTGTACCTCCCCCGACAGGACAACACACTCGAAACCTAGGTATGCGCCCTGACCTGGAATTGAACTCACAACCTTTTTGGTGTATGGGACAATGCTCCAACCAATAGAGCCCCTCAGCCAGGGCCAAAAGTGGAAGTTTTAAGACAGTATATACTTGGATAAGAAACTAAATTACAGGTGGTGTGGTTTCCCTAGGTTTCCCTGTATCCAGAATCACCTGAAGTTTGGATCTAGCCTGTGGAAGCATGCCCCCAATCAGGTCACATGGCTAACATAAGGTAACATCTGGAACAAACAGGTAACTTTAAGAAATGTGTTAATTTAATATTTATAGAACACCTACCATATATCAGGTATTATCTAGGCACTGAAGCCAGTGAACAAGACAATAGTATATAAGACAAGTTCCCTACTCTTGCAGAAGTTTATATTCCAGTGAAAGGAAGACAAAAAACAAAAAGCAAGAAAACAACAAGCATATAAGTGTTTCCACAAAACACCCATGGTTTCTTGGAGGTAGAAAGGAAAACCTTAGCTCACTCTTAGAGGATAGCCATCTCCCACTGGCTCTCTCCTCTACCGTTCACCACCTAGAAACTACATGCACAGAGGCTGCTAACTACTTAGCCTCACTCATTGCAGAAACCCTCTCCAATTTTGCTGTAGGAAGGGAAAGGGTGAGAAGAATCTCTTTGATTGGGAATCATCATCTTATCTTTCTATATGGTTTCTGTTACTTCCAAGGACAAATCTGATTGCCCCATAATTTTCTCCTCTCATCCTAGTCTATCTCATAGGGTCTCTTCCTTATTAATTCTCTAATTTCCTACCATCTATCTCTACTACTTACTGCTCTTTGTACACTGTACATTACAGTCTTATTACACACTTATATACTTACACACACACACACACACACAGATGGTGCTATAACATACTTTTTTGCTCTTTGCAATTAATGTTCTACAGGTGTCAGAAAGCTAGATGATGATGTTGCTTCCTGTGGAAAGCTAACAGGCTTTCAAGCCCATAAGTCTCATTAACACCACATTTTAATGAATTAAGACTTTATATAAGGTATTTAGCATAGTGCCTAAGGCAATGTTATTAGTTTGCTCAGACTGTAATGTGATATGAAATTATCATATATACCATGGATTTGTAATCCCTGAGGTGCAGGCAAATTCCTTAAGGGGCTGCTGAACTCCCTTAGATTATATGGAAAAGGTTGTACATATCCCTATCATTCTGGCCAGAGGCTTTCAAATTCTCAAAATGATTTATAAATCCAAGTTAAGAACCACTAAGAAACACCAATTCTACCATTTACTACCAACTTATAAATTATCTTATAAAAATTTCATTCAGCCTGGCCTGTGTGACTCAATGGTTGAGCATCAATCTATGATCCAGAAGATCAAGGTCCAAATTCCAGTAAGGGCACATGCCTGGGTTTCGGGCTCAATCCTCAGCAGGGGGTGTGCAGGAGGTGGCCGGCCGATCAATGACTCTCTCTCAACACTGATGTTTCTATCTCTCTCTCTCTCTCTCTCCCTTCCTCTCTCTGAAATCCATAAAATACATTTTTTAAAAATTTTATTCAACCAATAAAAATTTACTAAGCACTAAGTACTCCATTTAGGTGCTAGAGACACATTAGTAAAAAGCACAACATAGTCCCTGCCCTCATGCAACCTACAGTTTCTCAATGACTATTTTTCCCTGATTTTTTTTCTTCTTTTTAAATTAATAATCACTGTAACCAGTGAAGCCATTTTTAGTAATCTAAGAAAAAGGTATTATTTCCCCCAGCATCACCCACTCTGTTCCTACCAATGTAAACCTAGTGGACATTTTTCCACACTTTTCTCTGTGCTCACATAAATATATATTTATACATGTTTTTCATTTCTCCTCATAAAAACAGAATCATACCGGACATATTACTCCACAGTTTACTCTTTTCAAGTGTGATGAATATTATTCCAGATCAACGAACATAAACAATTTATTTTAACTATTTCATCATATTCTTTAATAGGAATGTGTCAAAATGTAGACAACCATTCCCATTAATGGTCATTCAGACCATTTTAAACTTTTTTCTCACTACAAATAATGCTGCAATTAACATTCTTATACATTTACCTTTAGGGCTTTTATGTCTTGGGACAGATTCCAAAAGTAGGGGTGCTGGATCAAAGAATATATATATATATATGTTAAACTTATGAGCTACTGTTGAATTACTTTCACAAAATGATTATAGCAGCTTACCCTTCTACCAACAATTTACAAATAACTTTTCCTCACATACCTACCAGTATATAATAGTATTGCTCTATTAATTTTTGCCAATGGATGGATAAAAATATCTCATAAGTATTTTAATATACACTTGACTGCCTGAGACCTATTTTTCTATTGAGTTGTTTTATATTTTTCCTGTCAATTTATATTAACTTTAGTCTGTCACATGTTACAAATGTTTTAGTCAAGTCTATCATAGTTTTGAACTTTGCTGTTGATGTCTTTTCTCTCACTGATACTATTGCCATTATGCTTTTTTATTTTGCTAAGAAAGGTCTCTCCTAGGCTTCAAATTTTTATTTTTATTTTTTTTATGTTATGTTTAAATCTCAAACTTACTTCTTGTATGAGGTAGGAGCTATAGCTTTGTTTTCTTTCAGATGGACTGCCAATTGTCATGATTATTATGTAAATCTTTCCTTTCCAAATATACATTGCTCTATTTTTATACTCTATCGTATTCTGATGATCTTTTTGAGCTTTATAGTAATTTTATTACCTAATAACATGAGGACTCCTCACTTATCTTCTCTTTGACAATTTTCTTGGATATTTGCTGGCATTATTTATTTTTCCTTATGAACTTTAAATTCATTTATCTAGTGTGAGAAGTATTAGTCCAATTGAAATGCTAAGTTTCAAAGAACTATCATTCTTATACAATCCAAAATATAGTAGGGTTTTCCATTTGTTTAGTTCTTATTTTATATCCTCTATAAGATGTTTTAGTTTTCCTAATAAGGGTTCTAAATATTTCTTATTAAATTGATTTCAAATAGTTTATAATGTCTCTATTGTGAATGACATTTTTTCCATTTCTAATTACAATTTGTCATTTGCCTACGTTTCTCATGTCTTATTTATATTTGGTATATTTTTTAAAATTGTATCAGCATTTGTAGCCATTTTTGAATTTACCTTCCAATTATGCCCTAAACTTTCCCCTTCTTCTTCCTCCAATTTTCAACACACATACACACAAACACCCATCCACAACAATGCAAATTTGTATCCAACATACCTTTTCCTTTTGAAAGGTGACTTTGGCATATCAGCCACAGGGATCATTTGTTCTCCTGGGCGTACCCACATGATGGGACCATCATCACTATCTTTTCGACTCTCTAATTTTAGACTAGATAGTGTTCCCCACGGCAGTGTACACTAGAGGCAAATAATTACATAAAAATCAATTATTTTCAAAATGTATCCTTAAATATACATTAAAGAATATTGCCCCCTTGACAAACTTTCATATATACTTTTATATTTATGCACTTAAAATATATACCTATATTGAATATATCCCTATTTATTCATACATTATCCATCAAAATATTCTATTCCAAACACATAGAGAATAATTCTTTTTGGGTGATTCCCTCACCCAACCATGTCACAGATATGATTCACTATATTCATCATTTGTTCTTCTTCCTTCCATCAAATATATGATGTTAATAAGTTGCCAAAATAAGCAATTATTCTCCATGAGAATCTATAAAAATAAACAATTAAGTTAATAAATGGTTGCCTCAAAAAAAATAGATACCTCTTTGATTAGTTATATCAAAACCTAATAAAAAAAAGAAAAATCAAAATTTATTTGATTAGTAGTTGCTTGAAAAGAGTACTGGTCTAAAAAGCAGAGATTAAAATCTTTGAAAAGAGAGAGAGGGTCTAAGGAATGGTAACACTGGTATTTTTTAAAAACCCATTTATCCCATACCTTTTCAAAAAGGGGAGAAGTGTCTAATTAAATTTCTCCAGAAAGAATGCATTTGGCTCATTTGTTTTCCACTTAAAATCTGAAACATAAATATTTAAATAATGGTATTTTTAAAATACCATTCAAAACAAATGCAACCAAAGTTCATGATGTCACTAGTTGGGAGAAATAGAAAAGGAACAGAAAGTTCAAAAGAAAAAGGAAATGAAAGGGAAATAAATGGGGTGAAAAAGAAAAGAAAAACATATATATACACATACATATAGATCAGAAAATTGAGCAAGCAGAAACGACAAAGAAGAAATGTTAACAGATTAAGTGGCAACCACTAGTGATAAACTGATCTTGACACATTCTGACCTTTGAATTACTAATTAAATAATCAACCTAACTACATAGCTCAGAGATTTCTCTCTCAATGGGATAGTGCCAATAGCCCACAAAAAATAAATACTTTCTGAAATGCAGAGACTATTGGGGGGGGGGGGGGGGAATCTAGCTAGAAATCATTTAAAGACTTTAAAGGGATTTTAAGCTACATATTTTAAATGCCTATTTTATGGATGAGGAAAAGAAGCCCAGAAAGCTTAAATGGCTTGCCCAACTCAGCTAGGTATAGCCAAGAATGAAATGCAGATGTACAACTTCCCAGGCCAGTTTTCCTCAATGCCAAATGGCCATTCCCTTCTCCTAAGCACTTTAATTTAGTAGACATCCTTCCTGTACTTCTTAAATCCCCTGGTACTCAGTCTATAGCTAATGAACAGATGAAACCTAATTTCCTAAAAAATGGCAGTAACAGGCAAGTATTCTTTTCTGGTACACCACTTAGCTTTGCCATTACAATTAGTACCTGAGAAGTCACAAACATACACTACACTAGAATTTAGTTTCTCATCTCTTCCTTTCCTTCCCCCTAGTTCAAATAAAATAAAAAATTTTATAATTCTGAAACAACCATCTGTATCACTGGTTGCATGAAAATAACACACACAATTTAGACTGCTTGATATTGTTTTCTCTTACCTTTAAAAATGGTGAGTCTTCCAACATATCAAGGAACTCAGGGAAGTAATCTCCCACTTCTTCATCAACTGCTCCCACCAAGCTGATTTGTCTCATTGGGCCAGCTCTGTAGGTACCATGAGAATACGTTCTTTTTACCTGAAGAATACAAAATTAAAAGTTATACATAAGATAATGTTTGCTCTGTGTAACACTAAATTATATTGTCCAAAAATAATGGGAGGCAAGCAAAACAAAACAAAAAGCCTTTACAAACAGTAAAAAAATTTAAAAAACAAACATCTGGCCCTAGCCGGTTTTGTTCAGTGGTTAGAGTTTATGTGCTTGTATTGAAAGGCCGCAGGTTCCATTCCGGTCAAGGGCACGTTTCCTCAGTTCCAGGATTGATCCCAGGCCCTCGCTGGGGTGTGTGTGGGAGGCAACAAATTGATGTGTCTCTCTCACATCAATATTTCTCTCTCTCTGTCTCTCCCTGTCCCTTCCACTCTCTCTAAAAATAATAATAATGATAAAAAATTCAGTGGAGAAAATATTCTTGAGTGAGGATTAGCAAAAATAAAAAAACAAAAACAACACCTGCACTAAATCAAGCTATTTTACATTCCCTTACTAGGCCTATGGCTTATGAGAACAGTTGCGATAAACAGCATAATTCTAAACAATTGACCATAACTTCTTATAAAATGTGAATTCATTGTTTGATAAATGATGCCACTTTAATTACATTCAAAAGTTCGTATACCTACATATTTCTAAATGGTTCATATCTTTTTATCAGAATTTTCAAAGTACACACTGTGAAAACATTTAACCATCGCCAGTGGTTGATCTGTCTAAAAGGCCACCAGGAACGATCTTCCCTCCTACATCTTACCATATTAATTAGGATCCAGTTTACATTTCTAACAGATGAAAAACTACTAGAGATTGAGAACCAGGCACTAGGTTCCAAATCTACCACTAGATAATCCAATGGGATTAATATAAATATATTTAAATTTAAAACTAAATTTTTAATTTACCATCAATGTGACCTTCAGATTTCACTTAAATTCCTTGAATTTTAGTTTCACTAACTGAAACAATTTACCTCAGATTGCTAAAGAAAACTTAATAATTATATAAAGGCACCTGCATAGTACTAGCAAATGGATATTATTCAAATATCAACCAAAATAAAACAGCCTACAACTCAAGAATCATTGGTACCTGAATTTTACAAGTATATTTAAATTTTGAAGAGTCTAAAAAAGACTTGTTTACTAGTTTTCATATACTAACACTAGTAAACAAGACTTTTTTAAGTAAAACAACTTCCTTAGATAAACAAAGGTTAAGCTAAATCCAAATTATCTTTTTTCTCTGGATTAGCCTTTGTGGCCACTACATTTAGGGAGATAAAACTGTCTCAGTTTGCCTGGGGTCCCAGATTTAAAAAATAAAACAAAACAAAAACCTGCCTGGTTGGCATGCCTCAGCGGTTGAGCATTAGCCTATGATCTAGGAGATCAAGGTTTGATCTCAGTCAGGGCACATGCCCGGGTTGCAGGCTCAATATCTAGTGGGGGGCATGGAGCAGGCAGCCAATAAACGACTCTCTCATCATTGATGATTCTCTCTCCCTCTCCCTTCCTCTCTCTGAAATCAATGAAGACATGTTTAAAAACAAAAAAACCTTACTATAACATTATTAAACTATAGAGAAGGGATAAATACAATTAATAAAAACCCAGAACTAATTATTAACAAATTTAACATTAAGCCCTGTTAAGAGTAAAATTTCTGCTTTTAAATGTTAAGTAAAAACATGTATCATTTAGTAACCAAAAAATGGGTTAAGTTTCTTAGATGGTAATATTGGAGACAAATGTTATGTTTTATCTTATACCTCAAGGACTTTACTTTAACCAGATGTTCCCTTAGGTTAGAATGATCATTTTGTTGATTCAAGAGATTAATGACCTAGCCATGTCACTTCATTTAAATCACACCTTTACATCAATTTCCAAGTTTACAAATGTTCTTTGTTTAAAAATAAAATGAAACAGATGTCTAGTACAGAACTACATATTACAAACTTTAACATAAAATAAAGTAGGGCAAAGTTGATCCCCCACCCTTTGTCTATTATGGGGTTATCTAAAAAGAGGCTCTATCTTTTGAAGACTTTTTAAAAGTATGATCCTATTAAAATTCATAAACATTTCAAATGATATTTTTAAAAAGTAAAGTAACATAGACTCTACTTTGATTATAATCTTAAATACTGTATTTGAATCTTTATAGTTAGTTCTTGTCACCTCATGGCAAAATACATATATATCATATGTAAAATTCACTTACACACATAATTTGCTATAATAAAAGTATAGGTCTCTTTCCTTTTTTCACCAAAATGTGCTAAAACTGTAAAGTATATCCTGTTTGTCCACTATTAAAACCACAGGTAAGTCCCACTAGAAAGTATGGTCTTTTAAAAACTATGAATACTTAGCTATTATGTTTAAAACAAAATAGCAATTTTCTTCTAAAACATTATTCTCTAAACATTCAATGTACTACTCTGATAACCTAATAGGACATCTACGGCCATCCCACCCAGAATGTGCTCAACCTCATCTGATTTTGTAAACTAAGCAGGGTTGGGCCTGGTTAGTACTTGATAATCCAATAGGATTAATATAAATATATTTAAACTTAAAACTAAATTTTTTAAATTAAATGAAAGTCATCCAAATATTAGTTTGTGAAACTAATTTGAATTTTAAAATACATTATAACTTTTAATTACATACCATTTAACATCTTCTAGTTTAATAACCCAATACTTCAAATATATACTAAATCAGTTGGAACCAATTACTTAATATTTTAAACATGGCAAGTCACATGTAACAATGTATTCAAATTCAAAAAGTATGTAACTCTTAATGAAATATATAGATGGCACTTATGCTGCTAAAACAAAATATAAAAATATAATCCATACACTTTTCACACAAAAAATACTTCTTGATTTAAGTGACAACTGTTTTACTGTAATACTATATAGAGCAAATACCAGTTTCCCCTATTACATGGAATAAAAGTAAATCTACAATATCACGAGAAGAAGGGAAAACACTCAATTCTCCAAAACTCATCTATCTAACAATTACAACTCAAGGGCAGTGGGGTGGGGGGAGGAAACAGGTAAGGTTTAAAGAATCACTAAAGAGCCAAAATAAATAACACAAAGACCATGACTCTTAAAAGGGTACTCTTATTACATATATATCTACAACATTAGGCATTATTCTAATTAATCTTTAAAATAATAAAAAAAAAAAACCCACAAATTTAGAAGGGGGAGAGGGTCAGAGGAAAGCACAGCTACAGCTCCCCTAGAACATCAGTATTATAATATCATCATGACAAACCTAGACTGAAAATAATTAATCTGCATATGCTCAGTAAAAAGGCTATCTTCATTAAAATCTTAGTACTTAAAATTATATGCTTGCATTGTCTAGAAAAATCACTTATCTGGAAAACCTCAAATCCTGATGACACTGGACATGAAATTACTATATTTGTTCCTATTCACTTCAGTAAAAATTAATTTACCCATCAGCTTTCTAATGCAGTGAAAATATTAACCTGAAAATATCAAAACATGTCACTGCTTTAAGACGTATCCTATATGCCTCCTACAAGAAAAATGTAGAGTTACAGTGTATACATACATATTTCCAATTTAGGTGTATCACTCTCAAAAGATGACACAATAAAAGATAGAAATGATACTTTTATACAGTAATTGCAAATGCTTAATTTAAATAGTGTCTATATTTGATTAGTGCCTTTTGAACAGATATATTTTTAATCTAAATCTTCCAACAGTCCCTGTACCCACCCAAAACCTACCACCATTAAAACCACTTAACCTTTCCCCTCATGTTTTTTCTGCAAATGTTATAAAGGGAAAGAAAAAAGCAGAAAATAGGAGACTTCTTGTACCCACTGCCAGTAATCCTATTCATTATTCCTCATCTAAAGTAATCTTTAAAAAAATAACTTATGATTCTGAGGTTGGCTTGCTACAAAAAGAAAAAAGTAGCCTTATTGACAGGAAATACATTGCCAAATGTAAATCTCTAATACTTAATAACACTTTCTCTTATTTTACTTATAAAAATTGCTGCAACAATGGAACAAGCAAATATGGTAATAAGTAATTTAAAAAACTTTGAAGAATGACTCACTTGAAACAACTTGCTGTTTCTCTAAATGTGTTCCCTAATGTGTCCCTGAAGAGAGGATTCTATAGTTCAGTAAGTTTGGAAAACTCTTCCTGTTTAGGAAGTTCACCACACACATTGGCTATTAAAGTTTCTGAGAAGTGTCACAGTAAATAAACATAACTTACTTGGCCCAGCATTACATAAACTATTTTGACTTCAAAACCTGGTTTTCTTACAGTTGTTTCAGTATACACAACCTAGCCATACCCAAGATATTAAAAGTTACAAAGAATACTTTAATAGTGATCCATAATAAGTCATTCAATATTGAAAACTCCCTTTCTTCCCCTAGAAGTTATAGGTGTTTCTAGCTAGTATTGGCATCAACTGGAAGAAAATACAAAAATAGGATAGTTATTTGAGCCAAAAATTTAAGGAGGTGAGGGCAGAAGAGGCTGTTGGTTCAATTCTTCTGGTTGGTTTCAAGGGATTGGTCAGGATGAGGTGGGGAGAGGAAGATGAGAGAGGAGAGTCTCTTACTCTAAAAAACAAGGTCAGCTCATTAGTCTTACTGAGGCAATCCAAACATCTAACATAAATGAGTGTGCCACAAGGGGGAGCCATTCCCCGTAACGCTTGGCATATCTTGTAATAACCCTGAATCAACATTTTATTTACAAAATATCCACATACCCTCAACTAAAATAACAATGAGAATGTTATTACTCATTTTAAAATTAGAACAACAGAGGAAAAAGAAAAAGGCTCTCTTTTCTCAGATCATATGGTACCTGCCATAGTATTTTGTATAGATCGGTTCACAAGCATTCAAGGATGTGACACACACAATTGGTCAAAATTAAAACTTAGTACAAAGGCAGGCAATGGTTCAAAGACAGCATATCAAATCATCTTTATTGGCCTAGCACAGTGACTGACCCCAGCATGAATTCAACAAATGTTCCTTCTCTCTCCTCATTCTGTAGAGGCAAGGCTAACATCAGATCAGGCTTAATAATTGTTTCACTATTGAAATATTAGCCATTTAATCATGAAATAACACCCTAACTTAAGTTATGTGATACAAACAACTTAGAACCAGAATAAAATATAAAACAAGATTTGGAGTATGAGGGAGGGGGAATGGGAAATTAAAAGGGACTTGCTTCAGTTTTCATTTTCTCACAGGTCTTACTGAAGGGCTCAGACTGTGTGACTAAATATTGAGTGACAAGATAGAAATCTCATGTATTCCTTAACAGATGAAATTCCTGTCTTACTTGCCTTCTTGTTTCCCTACCATCAAAGAAATAGAAGAATGATAAATGTCCAAATGAGTATTTCAACAAAATAAAGATGGTAGAAAAACTAGGATGGATATGGAAGACTGCAAAATTCTTGGCCAAAAATTCTTTGTAAGTATATATGCGCTCTTCTGAGTAATATGACTATGCCATTCCAATCATTGTGACTTTGGCCATGTGACTCCTTTGGCCAATGAGACATTAGCAAATACAACAAAAACAGAAGCTTGAGCACTGGGGATTGCCCTCTTTTCTGCTCTATGGAACCCTGCAACTACTACGTGTATGCACCCAGGCTAGTCTGCTAGATGATGAGAGAAACCTGATCATCACCCCAGTTGACACTGCACCAACTACCAGACATACAAGTGAGGTCTCCTAAGACAAATTGATCTGCCAACCACCAGATGTGAATGAAGCCATCAAGCCCCAGAAGAGCTGACAAAGGCAAAATAATTTGAGAAATAACTTGAAACCATAAGCTTTGAGGGTTTTTGTTTACTGCAGCGAGAAGTGATATAGATAGGTTACAAACTATGTTTCTATTCTCAAATACACTTTTATACAGTTGATTGATATACCACTCATCTCAGAGCCACATTAAAGAAATGACATGACCTATTAACATAATATATAATTCCACATGGTCTTCAAAATTTTCAGGTAACTTACAAGGATATAGATGAAGATAGAACATCAAAGAACAGTTCGGCTGGTGTGGCTAAGTGGTTGAGTGTCGACCTATGAACCAGGAGGTCATGGTTCAATTCTCAGTCATGGACACATGCCTGAGTTTCAGGCTCGATCCCCAGTAGGCGGTGCACAGGAGGCAGCCGATCAAGGATTCTCTCACCAGTGATGTTGCTATCTCTCTCTCCCTCCCTTCCTCTCTCTGAAATCAATAAAAACATATTTTAAAAAAAAGAAAACCAAAGAACAGGATGTCTTGATCCTTATCAGTGTGTGTGTGTGTGTGTGTGTGTGTGTGTGTGTGCATGCACACACACACACAAAAACTCACATTAACATGTTAAAGGATAAAGGCTGAAGAGGAACAAAATGAGTTTTTCTGAAAACTACGTACAGAGTAATAGTACAGATAAACACCATCACTATAAAGATCACAGAAATTGCTCATAATTTGTCATCTTTTTGTTTCCAAAGAATTTAGGGCAAATTATTTTACTTGCTCTGATTTTACTATTCTTAAAAAAGAAAAAGAAAACCAGTCTCCTCAGTACACAAACCCAGCATGAACTTGATTTAGGTTCCACAAGCCACTGGTAGTCGGGCCATCAGGTTACACAATCTGGGGAATGTTACTCACATTATTGTGAATGCTGCAGTGACAATTTATGCCATCATACAATATAGTGGCCATGCTGGTAGTATTTATTCTTTGGATCTTATCTAAACCTGGACATAAAATTTTGGGAAGCTGTCTTAAAAATTCATATTAATGGGTTTTTATTTGCAATATTCCAAGCTTTACTATTTGCACAGGTTACAATATTAGAATACAAAAAAACCCACAGAATACACATTTTAACATTATATACTCTATTCTATCCATTAAAAAGTGTTAATTACATATACTCATTACCATTATCATGAATTTCCTTCTCTGACTGTTCTAAATGTATTTTTAAAACTAAGATTAGATAAAAAGAATAAAGGTCAGATGCACACTCTATCAACTCATTCTATCTTCTCACATGTTCCTGGATCTTTTGGATATTCCTTTTTGAATTGGTTTTCACAGTTACTAAATAATAAAATTTTTAAATTTGAAACTTTTCTCCATAGGTCTGCTTTCCTCTGCTCTATAAAAACCGTTATCTCATAACTAGAACACGTTCTATGGAACCTAAACTATTGAACTTAGTTAATGAAAAGTCATCATGACCAAACCATCAAGCTTTATTCCTGAGCAACCAATGGAGCATGAATTGGCTTTATTACCCACAACTTGTCTGTTATGATTGACATTAAGTGAAACTATCTTCTAATATTGATAACTCCCTTCTTTCCCCTAAACAACTAATACATATTAGCTCCATTAATATTATCATCTCAGCCAATTCTTTTCGCATGGCAGTATGTAGGTCAATTCCCTTGACATCATCAAAATATATAGCTTCACTATGTGATTCTACTAAAAAGAAGGCATGATAATGCCATATATAAGAGGGAGGGGGATACTGGAAGAGAAATAACATAAGATACATTTTTAATTTCTGAAGATGAGTGTTAATATCACACTCTAATAGGTGCTTGGAACTTCCAAGTTCTCAGAAAGAAAGATTAAGAAAATGAAGTCGTCAAATACTAGGAACAGATCTAGCAGAAGATGTGCAGGATCTGTAGGCTGAAAACCAAATTATACTGAGAGAGAGGGCAAAAAAAGGAAGGGAAATACCATGATCACAGACTGGAAGGTTCAATATTGTGAAGACATCAATTCTACCCAAACTTAGCTACAAATTCACTGTAATCACAATCAATATCCCAGTAGATTTTTCTGTGGAATCTGACATGCTAACCATCAAGTTTATATGAAAATTAAAAGAAGGAAATCCCAAAGAACAGCAAAATTAATAAACTTTTTTCTACTAGATATCAAGAGTACTATATAAAGTCATACCAACTCAGAGAAATAGAATAATGAAATTAAAGAGAGCCAGAAACCCACACATATATGATCAATTGATTTATGGCTAATGTGACAATGCAATGTAATGGGGAGTAATGTCTTTTTGGCAAATGGTTGTGGACACTGACTACCTTATGGAAAAATATGAACATTGATCTTTATCTCATACCATATACAAAAATTAATTCCAGAAGAACTATATAGATTTAAACATGAAAGGTAAAACAATAACAGTTTCCAGAAAAAAACTAAGGGGAATATATTAATTACCTTGGGGTACACAGAAATTTCTTAAATAGGATACAAAAAGCAATAATCATAAGTGGGGGGGGGGGAAACCTTATAAATTAGGTTACATTAAACTTAAAAACTTCTAATCATTAAAAGACATTGTTTTTTTTTTCTCAATATGCTTTTACTGATTTCAGACAGAGGAAGGAAGAGGGGGAGAGAGATGTCAATGACAAGAGAGAATCATTGATTGGCTGCCTCCTGCATGCCCCCTTTTGGGGATCGAGCCTGCAACCCAGGCATGTACCCTGACCAGGAACTGAACCGTGACCTCCAGGTTCATGTGTCAATGCACAACCACTGAGCAACACCAGGCAGGCAAAAGACATTCGTAAAAGTGAAAATATAAACCACCAAGTGAAAGGAAGTATTTGCAATACATACAGCTGACACAATTCTTATCCACAATACAGGGGTTGGCAAAAGTAGGTTTACAGTTGTAAGTATGCAAAACAGAGTTAAAGCTACTGTAATAATCATAACTTGCATGTCTTTTTCCATATGAACTGTAAAGCTACTTTTGCCCACTCCTGTATATAAAGAACTCCAACAAATCAATGAGGAAAAGAAAGCCAATCAGAAAACTGGCAAAAGAGTAGACCAGGTACTTTTACAAAAGAGGATATCCAACTGAACTATCATTATATAAAAAGCTGCTTGACCTCCTTAGCCCACAGGGAAATGCAAATTAAATCCACAATGAGATACAATTATACAGCCATCAGGATAGCTAAAATGAAAAACACAGACACTAAGTGTAATCAAGGATGTGGCACACTGCTGGTAGCAATGTTAATTAGTATATAATAACACTGGGAAAACCTGCAGTATCTGGTAAAGCTGAACATTTGCATACCTTTTGATCTTGAAATTCCAATCTTACATATATACCCAACAGAAACAAATACATATGCTCACTAAAACACATGTACAAAAATATTCATAGCTGTTACAACTGTAACAGCCCCAAACTTGAAAGAACTCAAATATCCATCTATAGTAAACAAGGATAAATAAACCATGGTATATTCATACAATGGAATATCATACAGCAATGAGAAAATAAACTGTTGCTACACACAAGGTGAATGAATCTCACAAACATACTGGTGAAGGTAAGAAGCTACACAAGATAATGTACATACTATTTGATTCTATTATATAAAAGTTCAAAACAGGCAAAATTTATCTGTGGTATTCAAAGTCAGAAGAGTGGTAACCCCGGTGTTTATGTACATCAGGGGTGGGGAACATCCGGCAGTTCCAGCCATCACATTAGGGGTGAGTTAATTAAATGTTTGACCAAATATAGCAGGCTAATTTTTAAGTTGATTATTTTGTATGGCCCACGAATGATGTTATACATATACAAACGGCTCTTGGCAGAAAAAAGGTTCCCCACCCCTGATATGTAGTGGTGGAAGTGGGCAGAATAAAGGGGGGCTGCGGAGGGCTCTGGAAACTAGCAATATTCTACTTTTAAAAATCATGAATATGTTCACTTTGTAAAGATTCATCATTCATCAAGATATACATTTACAATGAGTGCATTCTGTGTACATATTACATTTCAATAAAAAGGTTATTTTAAAAAATCAGTTTTATAAAGCTTTAAAATGTTGTTTTTAAATTTTTTAATGAAAAATAGAACTACCATATGATCCTGCAATTCCACTTCCATGTTATTTATTCAAAAACAAAATCACTGTCTTGAAAAGATATATGCACCTGCCATGTTCACTTCAGCATTATTTACAACAGCCAAGACATAGAAATAGAAAAAACCCAAGTATCCACTGATGATTGAATGGATACACACACACACACACACACAGAGAGACAGAGAGACAGAGACAGATAAAGATATTATTCAGCCATAAAAAGAGAAATTCTGCCATTTGCAACAACATGAATGGACCTTGAGGGCATTATGCTAAATGAAAAAAGTCAGAGAAAGAGAAATACTGCATGATCTCACTTATATGTAGAATCTTTAAAAAAAACAAAACACCAAAAAAATCTGAACTCACAGATACAGCAAGAACTGGTAGTTGTCAGAAGTGGGGGATAAAAAGGGTAAAAGTGGTCAGAGGGTGCAAACTTCTTGTTATTTGATAAATAAGCCATGGAGATGTACTGTTCAGCACTGACTGCTATTAACAATACTGTATTGTATATATGAAAGTTGCTAAGAGATTACAATTTCTTATCACAAGAAAAAAAAAGTTTGGTGATAGGTATAAAGTAAACTTGGTGATAATCATTTCACAATATATACATATATTAAATCATTATGTTGCAACCTAAAATAATGTTATGTCAATAATCTCAATAAAAAAATCTCAATTAAAAAAAGAAAAAAAACTTCATACCCATTAAGCAGTTACTCCCTATTTCCCCCTTCCCCTGGCAACCACCAATTTGCCTTCCATTTCTAATTTACCTACTGCAGATATTTCATATAAATGGAATCATACAACATATGGCCTTTTGTGGCTGGCTTCTTTCACTTAACGTTTTTGAGGTTCATCCATACTGTAGCAGTAGTATTTTATTCCTTTTTATGGCTGGATATTTCATTGTGTGTACATATCACAATCAACTCTTTATATAAATGTAACCAACTATTTACCTGTATATTAAGTATTTATGGTAACTTTTGATCTTCAGTACCTGCTGAACTCCCTACCACTAATTACCACACTTTTTTTTTTTAAATATATCTTTATTGATTTCAGAGAGAAGAAGGGAGAGGGAGAGAGAGAGATAGAGACATCAATGTGAGAGTCATTGATCAGCTGCCACCTGATTGCCCCCGACTGGGGATCAAGCCCACAACCCAGGCATGTGACCTGACCAGGAATCAAACCTCGATCTGCTGGATCCTAGGTCGATGCTCAACTGCTGAGCCACACCCAGCCGGGCCACCACACTCTTAAAGGTCCTCAGTCAGAAGGTAGTCATTAACTATTTAACAAAATGGAAAGCTGTTGTAATACGGCACTAAATCAGTATAACAACTCTTTTTGTAAAACTGGCTATAATCTACAGAGCATTTCTAACCACAACTCTGTCAACTGAGTACTATCATCTTTATCATTATTTTGTAGGTGAAGAAACTGAGACGTAAAGAGCTTAAGTAGCTATTCAATGTCATGGCTGACAAATGGCAGAACCAGGACTAGACCCCTTCCCTTTCCATCCACCCCATATCAGAGTTCATTCAGCTACCCACACTAACCCAGTCACAATTCAATACATTGACTATAAAATAATTCTACAAATAAAATTTGCAAGAACAGTTCTCACATTCAGGATAAGAAAAGCCTCAAGTTATAAACTGGTTTAGCTCTAAATATATGTGTGTAAGTTAGTCCTGTAATTCATAAAGCATTTTCCCAAACAGAAAATTGTATAAATGGTTTTAAAAATTCATTTCTTGGAAGGATAACACAAAAATAGGTTAAGAAATAGAGCTTTTAGTGAGTCAAGAAATTTTAAATAAAACTAAACCACAATAAGTATGCTCATTTTTGTTCTACTGCTTGTTGCTGGATCCCATTCAGTTTCATAAAGCCAGTGCTTATGGACAAACCCTAGGTTACCTCCCAATCTGCAGAAAACACTTCTACAGTCTCCCAAGCTCTTAAAACCAAGCAAACTAAGAATCCAGTGTGTAGGAAATATCATATGAACAATTCAGGGCAGCTTTTCACTAGATATTCTCCCCTACACCATAGGAATGACTGGATCTGGAGGTCTTGTAATAAAGGACATAAACCTTGCACAGGCACTGTCCTAACATTAAGTCTAAAGCTAAAGAGGTAAAAGCAGTCCTTGCAGCTGACAGATCACACAGATATGAGGGCCAGAGCCACAGCTGGTAATGAAGATGATGTACCTGCCTAGAGAGAGTTTCCTCTGCAATATGTATTAGCCACACACTCTGAATAGGTGATGGCAACCAGGGTAGGTGGCTCTTTGAAGGACTTGAGACCCACAACCTAGCCACATACTGGCATGATTAACAAGTCTCACGATGTCATTTCATTTAATAACAAAAGCATGGTTTTCACCCTGGCCTGCAGACTGAAGGGTCCCGGGTCAGATTCCGGCCGAGGGCATGTACCTCGATTACAGGCTCGATCCCCGGCTCCAGTTGGGGTGCATGTAGGAGGCAACCAATTGGTGTGTTTCTCTCACACAGATGTCTCTCTCTCTCTCTCTGTCTCTCTCTCTCTCTCTCCCTCCTTCATCCCTTTCCTACTACTCTCTAAAAATCAATGGAAAAAATATCTTCAGGTGAGGATTAACAACAAAAAGTACGGTTTTCATGCTATACTTACTACACAGTTAAGATGAAAATTCTTATCACTTAATAAAAAATTAATAATTCCTAACCTTAAAAGAAAATTTTAAAAGCAAATTGAAGAATTATGACATTTAAAAGATGACTAAAATAAAGTTGCATAGTATGACAGTGATGTACTATAGTGGAAACCAATGAGACTGGAAGTCAAGGGGCCTAGTATAAAACCTGACAAACTCTAGCAGACATATAATAAATGGCAAATAAATGAATGATCTAGTACCCAAGGACTTTGGACAAGTTATTTCTTCTCTCACTGTATCTGCCTCCTATTGCTAAAATTAGATTGTAATAAAGATTGAATGAGTTGTTACATATAAAGTGCTACAGTAGTTCTTGACACAGTCAGTATTCAATAAATAGTAGACAGTATTACTAGGTGCCAGTCTGGTTTTACCACTAAACTTAGGTATAATCTCAGACAAGTTACTCAGACAAGTTATTCTGGAATTCTATAAAATGACAGGGGCTCTAAAAAATATTTAAATTCTGATTCTCAAACATATTATATTAATGAATAATTCCTATACACATACATTAAATCTTTAAGTACTACCATATTTTCCAGACTGTAGTATTTACAGAATATATACCAAACATACTGTGAGGGTGGGAGGTTTGATACGTGTGGAAATGACTGGACATCCAGACTATCACCTAAGGTGGGGACTATAACTTGAACACATATCAAATATATACTTATACTCAGAATAAGGAAAAGAGTCCTAGATGAAGATTAAGGAGATTCTGATCTATTCCTGGCACTGCTGCCAACCTTAAAACAGAAAGTTACGCCTATCTACGTTTGTTTGCTTATCTGTAAGTTGAGAAAGGTTGAGATAAAAGATCACTGAGATCCTTTTGAGACTTTCTCCACTTTTTCCTCCTTCCAAACTAGAATAATGTCATTTATTACTTAGAAAACCAGGCGTTTTAGCACCAATAAATGTGAAAATTGGCTGATTTCCTTTACTAAGCGGACCCTGATCTGAGAGAGAGAAAAAACAGCACCGGCCTCTTACGTTTTAAAAATATTTTTATTGATTTGAGAGTGAGAGGAAGGGAGAGGGAGAGAGAGCAACATCTGGGGATCAAGCCTGCAACCTGGGCATATGCCCTGACCAGGAATCAAACCAGCAACCTCTTGGTGTATGGGATGGTGCTCACCAACTGAGCCACCACAGCCAGGACAGCACTGGCTTTTTACATGGGCCCGCATTTACTTTCAAAAGCCAGCAGACTACATTCTGCCTCTGCTTTCTAAAAGTACAGGGTGTCCCCCCAAAATATATTCACACACTCTGAATAATTATAAAGGCAGTGTTTATTAAAATACATTTCATTTTCAAAATTGAGCTGTCGGCTGTTAAAGTGTGTACACATTTTGGGGGGACACCCTGTATATTCACCATAGAGATGGGTAGGAAATGGAAATTAGCTCAATATATGCACTGATATGCATTTTTAGTGCATATGAATTTTCTCACATAATCACACAATCAACTGATAATCCCCTTGTTCTACAATATATTTAATAGTCAAAATGTATTCAGCATCTACTATGTGATGGATCCAGTGCTAAGCACTTTTAAGACATTGTCACATAAACCAGGAAGTTAATTTTAGATGATTTTCAGGTAAGAAAACTTCTGTAAGGACTGGAAAACACAGGGCTAAATTCATTTTATTCATTTAATTTCCAAGGTAAATCCTTGCAAAAAACACACAATAGAATCTTAATTATTTCATAAATTACCTTTAAGAAAAAAACGAGTTAAGTAGAAATCAATTTAAATTCTGATGTTCACATCAAGAATGTAATTTATTCTTAACATTCCCAAGAGGTTTCATTTCATATATATATCTTACCTTTTTATTTCAAACCTATAGTGAAATGAGAAAAAAGAACAGAAACTTGTCTAAAACATATAATTGAAAGTTTCTTTTTTAAAAAAAAAACTAAAAACCTCTTACCTGAGCATGAAAATTGGACATAGTTGTTGTCTCTATATCCTTCTTTCCCAAAATCTCCATTTTCACTGGTGAATTGGGAAAATTAAATGAAAAGTAGTCTAAAAAGTCAGGTAAATAAGCAGCTGCCCCATGAACAATACCCATTACATAGAAAGCTGCAGAGTTTTCATTTTCACTGAACACTAGACCCACAAACTCTTCTGCAAACCTTTCCATCTCCACAGGAGACAGGTGCGTGAGTTCATTACTGTAGGCATGGATAACTGCTGCACCTCCATTAGGCTGGTGCTCAATATGAATGAGCTGTTTGAACTCCAAAGTGTCCAACCTTTTGAGGTTATTCTGAACCCGTGGCTCCTTTAATGAGACAAATGGAAACTCACTGTTTTCTGGAATTTTGGAATCATAGTTCTTGGTATCCAAATTCTTTCCACTATAATCCTTTATGTTATCATTTAGGATGCCTTTGGCTTCTTCATCTTCAACATCGGACAGCAATCCTGAGCAGATGGTTTGAATAGATTTGCTATACATTTTTGGACGCTTCCGTTTTTCATTCTCTTTGTGTTTCTTTTTCTTTTTCTTCTTTACCTTTTTAATTTGTAAGTCTTCTACATTTGTTTTTGGTTTCTCCTTCCCACCTGTTGGGAAAAATTTGTTTTTGAAACTCCGTATTTTAGTTACTTAAAAAACCATGCTTTAGGAACTATTTTATAATAAGCAAAGTTTACTCAAAATTAAGTTTATATTTGGGTCTCATTTACACATTTTATGATATTCATACTTTAGTCGCTCTTGGCTTCTCTCTCTCTCTCTCCACACACACACACACACACACAAACCAAGGCTTAAGACAAAGTTACACCTTTGTGACATGTAACAGATCCTCAATCACTGTTTACTGAGGTAATAAAATGAATGAATGTTTTAGAAACCACAATCTTCAAATTTTAAATGTAGAAAATCAGAAATGAAAAGTTGAACAAAGGTCAACATGAACAATGCCCTCCAGATATTTCCCCATAATAGATAAAAATATATGATGATATATACAGGGTGTCCCCCCAAAAATGTATACACACTCTAACAGCTGATAGCTCAGTTTTGAAAATGAAATGTATTTTAATAAACACTGCCTTTATAATTATTCAAAGTGTGTGTATACACTTTGGGGGGAACATATACATATATATGTGTATACATATATATATTTCATCATATTTGTCTAAGTTCTTAAAAGTGCATATACGTATCAAGATTTATAAATCAGCCCCGGTCAGTGTGGGTCAGTGGTTAGAGCGCTGGTCCATGCACCTAAGGGTCACCAGGTTCAATTCCAGGTCAAAGGAATATACCTAGGTTGCAAGTGGAGGCGAGTGCAGTAGGCAACCAACTGATGTGTCTCTCTCACATTGGTGTTTCTCTCCCCATGCCCCTTTACAAAATCAATGGAAAAACATACTCAGGTGAGGATTAACCAGGGGGAAAAAAAAAATTTGTAAATCATAAAAAGGGAAAAATACTTGCTTAGTATAAAAGCAACAAGTGTCCAGCCAGCATGGCTCAGTGGTTGAGTGTCAACCCTTGAACCAAGAGGTTACTGGTTCACCCAGTCAGGGCACGTAGCCAGGTTTTGGGCTTGATCCCCAGTAGGGGTCGTGCAGGAGGCAGCCATCAATGTTTCTCTCTATCCCCCTCTCTTTCTCTCTCTTTAAAATCAATAAAAACTTTTTTTAAAAAAAGCAACAAGCACAGCAATTCCTTAGCTTTTTTACCATATTTCCTTGAAACTACTCTTGCATCTAAAATGGGCTATTTTAGGTCCACTAGTGTTTACAAAGTTCCCAGTGAAGACCCCAGAAGATACCATAAAGGAAATGACAAAACAAGAATAATTTCTCATGTCTTAAGCACAAATGATACCCATGTACCAATAAAGAGATAAATTAAAAAGTTTTAAAAAATACAAGCATGGGGTATTATAACCTTATACATTAACAAGCTTCTGTAACCAAAGCAAGTTAAGTATACTCTATGTCCAGAAATTTAGAACTCCAAAGAATAAAAAATTAATCCACAGACTTTTTACAGCTCGAGAATCTAAGTGTACATATAAACACTTAACATTATCATAGTATATTTATTTTTATACAACAGGAAAAATTTTAAAAAGTAAACATTGTCCCAAGAAATTATGCTTCCTAAGATATTATGAAAAAGCCATTAAGCTGTTGAGAAAAAAAGGTATTCACTGTTTTCACCTGTTATTTCACTTCTATAAATAACCAGCCTGAACTTAATCTTCCCAACAAACTTCTTTACCTAAATTTTTCCATCTCCACATATCTCTTCTATGTCCTGCCCATTTTCCAAAAATAAGTCCCTCCCACCAACTCCAAAAACATTAGCTTAATAGTTCTCTCTCCTTTTCTTTTACCAACAAACTTCTTGTAAAGAACAGTCTATGCCCAACGCGTTCTGGATTTTTCCCCCCCCTTTTTTTTTAAATTTATCTTTATTGCTGTAAATATTACAGATGTCTCCTTTTTCCCCCATTGACCCCTTTGACCCCGTATCCACTCCAACCCAGGCCTTCACCACACTGTTGTCTGTGTCCATGGGTTATGCATATATGCATATAAATTCTTTGGTTAATCTCTCCCCACCCATCCACCCCCACCTTCCCTTTGAGATTCATCAATCTGTTCCATGCTTCTATGTCACTGAATCTATTTTGTTCATCAGTTTATTATGTTCTTTACATTCCACATATAAGTGAAATCATGCATTCTGTTTCTTTTGCCTACCATTCTTATCCCTTAAATTATGGGTCTGCTTCCAGTCTACTCAAGTTTTCTTTCCCAGAATATTAAAATATCAGTGATATTCTCTCAAAGTATTCTTCCTGATCTCTTCAAGGTTTGAAAGAATTATCCAACTCATCTTTGATTTTTTACTTCCTTGATACCTTTCCTTAATTTTTGGCCTAATTGCCTCATGACTGTCTCTCATCCTGAATGCTGGAGCCATATTAATCTTTATATTCTATATATTGTTTTGATCATATTTATCCCTTGACCTAACTATTTTCAAAGCCTAACAAATAAAATATAACCTCTCCAGTCTGGAAGACAATGGCCTCAAGTACCTCTTGCTCTGGTCAACCTGCACTACTTATAATTTCTTATAAGACATACCTAGTTCTACCTTGTCTTTCTACTACTGACAAAGGCATTTTCTCTCCCTAAAATACACTTGCCTTGCCCAGTACTTACGATTGAACTCGTTCTTACTCATCCTTTAAAAACTGTCATTTCCTTCATTTTGCTTTCCTTCATCTCTCCAACTGGAACTGAAATTACTTCACTCTAAATTTATTGTTATTCTATATTCCAAATATACGAGAATATGTGGTATAGTCATATAAAGTTACCATTTTTTTCACTGATAGAATACCTGTATATCATATGTCCTTAGGACATTGTGTGAGTGAAACAAATAACTTTTATATAAATTCAGAGTGAAATGATACTTTCCGCCATCATGTGTCCCTCATGGCATTTAGAACACTGCTACAAATGAACATTTAATGAATCTATGAATGAAAAGATTTCTCTTACCAACAGACTACCTGAGGTTTATAGGTTTTTTCCCTTGCCTCCTTTTCAGTCAAAGTTTTCTACCATATGAATACCACTTAATCCTAACCCTGAAAACAAAAACCACAAAAATTCTCTCAAGTTGATAGCAATTCTAAAAAGGGAAAGTTTAATGTCAATAATAAACCATCACTTCTAAAAATTCACAAGTATGCAATGAGGACCAAAAATCTGTCAACATTATTGATTACACAAGTTTGTAAAGTCATAAAATACAAAGTCTTAACTATATACAATCACTTAAGGAATATATTAACAAATTCATTCTTGCTTCCCTGATATAAATTATCTAAACATCAGATCAGATTAATATCTTCAGAACAAAACTAATAATGAAAAAGAAAAACAGGGAGTTAATCAAAATGAAAGATAAAAGAGGTGCACATATATAAGCCAAATCCAAATGAGTCAAGGACAAAAGACAGTAGTCAATTAAAAAAACAGAACTTAGCCTGGCCAGTGTGGCTCAGCAATTGAGCATCGACCTATGATCCAGGAGATCTCGGTTTGATTCCCAGTCAGGGCACATGCCCAGGTTGCAGGATCGATCCCCAGTGGGGGACATGCAGGAGGCAGCCGATTGATCAATAACTCTCATCATTGATGTTTCTATCTCTCTCTCCCTCCCTCTCCCTTCTTCTCTCTGAAATCAATAAAAATATGTATTTTTTTAAAAACAGAACTTAAAAAAGTTTAAAGGACGTAGGTATAATTAATAACTAAACAGAAAATACATGTAAAATTACACAAATTAAATGGCATGCCAAAATAAACAGAATTTCATTTGAATGAAAATGTTTAATATTCTATTACATATATGCCTAACACATTTTTTAGAAGTTAAAATAGAAAATATCCAATCATTAGACTACACATTACTTTGAAATAAAATAGTCACAAAAGTCTATTTTCTAGTCATGAGGATGGATGAAAAGGGTAGTATAATAGAAACTGAAAAATGCAAACCAGTAGGGAATCAATCAAAAGATTCTTACATCAAACATCGAGAAATTAAATTCCCATGACAAACTACTCTGTAATTAGGTACTAAAGTGGGCAAGTGTGCTGAAAAGAGTTAACACCTTGCTGACCCATCATGAGGTAACTAGTGTCCTCACTTACATGAATTTAAGTAATTTTAAACACCTTGCTGAACAGTCACGACAGAAAAGTAGCAGGCTACTACTTTTCCGGCTAGTTCTGGCTCGAAATAGCCGGTCAGCAAGGTGTTTAATACAACATGCTTGAGACTGCTATCCTTAGAAAGGCCTGCTTACAAAGGTTGGCCATTAGCTGGCATCTGAGAACTTCTTTTTTGGGAAGGTTCCCATCATTCCCTGATAAGAGTGGTTCACTGTCCCTAAACTGTTTGTGCAAACAATACTGTTTGTTTCAAATACCTGTTTCCCTTTTGGGAGTCTGGAATTTTGATATATGCTATAGAAAGGGTCACTATGTGACCAGCCCCCAACTGAAACCCTGGGCATTTAGTCTCTAATGAGCTTCCATGGTAGACAACATTTCACATGTATTGTCACAATTCACTACTAGAAGAATTAAGTGCATCCTATGCAACTCAACTAGAAGAGGACTCTTGGAAGCTTTCACCTTGTTTCCTCCAGACATCATCTCATGTATCTTTTCCCTTTGCTGATTTTACTTTACACCCTCCACTAAAATAAATCATAGCCATGAATCAACAATAGGCTGAGTCCTGTGACTCCTAGCAAATCATCAAACTGGGGGTCGTCTTTAAGACACCCCCCACCAATGGACACAGGTAAAATGCATTCTTTACATTTCACCTAAACCGAGGCACCAGTATTCACTAGATAAAATTTTCAAGTTTTATATAGTCTCTCATTCATTTCCCGTCTTGGACTGACATATGAAATGGAGTACATGTATATGAAGGACATTTTTAAATACTTTAAAATAAGACCATTTTGAATATCAACGTTCTTCTCTTATACTAAAAGCCATTTCAAATACACATTACTCTAAATCTGTAGTTCTTCAAATAATGCCTAATAAATTACTCCTATGTTGTTGGTTTTTAAGAATTTTGGTAAGTATCCATAACAAAATAGAATTGCTCTCTACATAATTTGGACCCTCAAAAAGTATAAAAGTAAAAGGTTTATGGGGGACCCTCCTCCCACAGATCCACAGATGCATGCATACCAGTGGGTCCCAGAGACAGATACATAGAGTACCACTGACACACACATGCACAAAGAGCCAGAGAAAGAATCAGATACAGAGAAAAATGTAGACACATACATGGCCAGAAAAAAAGAGGCACACAGGTAGAAACAAAAACCACACACAGAAATATACAAATTGCATGTGTTGTTAATCGCTAATTTTACATACATATATATACACACACACACATATAAAGCAACCTTTAGAAATACAAATTAACTGGCATTAATTTCCACCACTATCCTTAGTATATTTTAGTGTTAATAAAAAAAAGATTGCCCTGAAAAACTGAATCTGATTTCATCTCTAATATAGGAATTAATACACAGTGGTACCTCGGTTTTCAAATGTAATTCATTCCGGAAGACCATTCAAATTCTGAAAGGTTCGAAAACCGAAGGATCAACAGCCAGCAGCTAGGCCTCAGGATCTTGCACTCAGCAGAAGCTGTATGGCATGTTCAACTTTCAAGGCGTGTTGGAAAGAGGAGCATTTACTTTCGGGTTTACGGCATTGGTAAACCAAAATGTTCGTCAACAGAGACGTTTGAAAACCAAGGTACCACTGCATGTAACTCCACTATCATACATGGGGAAAAAGTAGTAATTAGCTTAGCTATTTTCAGCCTTAGTATATGGACAGAAAAAAGGCCTTTCTTTTTCTTTGCTGTGGCCTTCCACAATTTATAAGAAACACCTGGTAATTAAACCCCAAGACTGTTGGATCCTCTGATTCTAACAGCCCCTCAGTTCAAACTGGAAGATAAGCTACTTTCAAGACTACATTCTTGCATCCACCCCCCTCTGCAGTTTTCACAACTCAGGGATAATTACCACCAAGGAGTTTCTAGTTAGTAGAAAGTTCCCTTCCCCTCTCCCCTTCAAACAAGCCACTTTTGCACTCTTCATAACTTTTGCTCTAAGCATGTTTTATAGGCTTGGGAAAAATACTAAGACACCTCCCTAAGACATCTGCCAGACAGTCTCCTGGAAAGCAAACAAAATACAATTTTTCAAGACAACCTCCCTGGTATCTGCTCAACTTCAAGACAACCCAGACCCTGCCCTTTCTTGTTGCCTATCAAGGTACCTGTTTAAAAGCAGACTGGCTTTTTTGTTTCTTGCCCCTGTATTGATTAGCAATGCATTGGCCCTTTCCCTTCTGGGGCAAGTAAAAATAAACTTTCTTTATGCATCTATTCTCTCAGCTGTGAAATCTTTCACAGCCCGAATCACGAGCCCAAACCCTATCACTTTGGTCTTTGGAGAATGACTGCTTTTTTTATACCTTAATATTTTCACTCTTCCTGCCATGAATTACCTACCTGTGACCTTTAGTACACTACCAATAACCTTGGACATTGGCTTCTTTAACCTGTTACACCTGCTTGCCAGCAAGCTTCTTTGATATGCTATAATGATAAAATACACTATAATCATAACATCTATGTTCTTAGAACTTATCAATAAATAGCAAAAAAAAAAAAAAAAAAGGCTGGAACACGTAAGTATGCTCAAAAAAAGTAATTGGTAGACATTAGATATAAAATGATGAGTAAAATAAGCTTATAATTCAAATCTATTTGTTCCTTTAAACTATTCTGATAAGGTTTTCACCATTTACAAGATTTCTGAATAAAAACTTTTTAGCATATATATAACTGTGTATATATCTCTCTAGTCATATTCAACTTATTGCAGCTTTTAATAAAAATTTGGAAGAAATGAGATTGTTCTAAGAGTTAACATCTATTTTAGATGTTCCAAGTGCCATCAACAATCAATCAACGCCTGAGTGTGCCACAGCTTGCAACATTAACATTATGAGAAGATTATAAGGAGAAAATAAAAGGAAAAAGCCTATAAAGGAAAAAAAGGGCACAGTTATACATAATGGTATACTGCCCCCACCAAAGTGATTCTGCTGTTGCTCTAGGACACAAATAACAAACGATGCCTTTTCCTGATGTAGGCTCACTTGGGAAAACACCACATACGCAGAGCAAATTGTTTCAGCTAGCTAGTAACAATAGCTAACACTTGGTTCTTACAATGGGCTAGGCACTGTTTCCCAAAATGAATCATGTTCTTATTCACTTAATTATCTATAAACTAGCCATTGAAGAGAGTAGTTTTGTTGGTGGTGATTTTTTGTGTTTTTTTTTTCATCCTCACCCAAGGATATTTTTTCCATTGATTTCTGGGGGGCATCTAAGTAAGAGAGATACATTGATTGGTTCACTCCTGCACTCACCCCAACGTGATGGAAACCTGCAACCAAGGTATGTGCTCTTGGCCAGGAATCCAACCCACGACCCTTTGATCCAAGGGCCGATGCTCTAACCACTAAGGCAAACCGGCCAGGGCTGCTGCTGTTGTTTTTTAATCACAAGAGTTAATCTTTCATACATGTTTATAAGAAAGATTCTCATCCACTTATTAAATATCTGTGGGCCATACACTGTAGTTGGCATTTCCCCCATACTTCATCTCATTTAATCCTCACAACCATGTAGATAGTAATGACCGTATTATTTACTTTCCACTTTATAGTAAATACATTCTCCCATTGTCATCCCAAAGGTTACCAATTCATTTCCAAATGTACTTCATTTTTTTTCCCTTATCATCATTAGGTTTCAGTTTAACTTAGTTCAAAATATCTCCTAAATTTTTTATCTACTTTAAATTCAAGGTTACTATTTCATAGTACTAAAAAAAAAAAAAAAAAAAAAAAATCTCCATTTTTAAGGTAATTTTTAATTTTGTTTGCATATGTAATGTCTAGATTCACATATTTCACACATTAATGGTATGTTAGGAATCTAACATTTAACCGAGTGGCAGGAATTTACATCACTGTACATTTAAGTGGATAAGAAAATAATTACTATTTGACTAAACCAATAGGGTAAAGTTAAGTAAACATTTCAAGCATTAATCATTAGCCTCTGTACAGCAGTGGTGTGGTAGACTTGATTCCTGCCTCAAAGGCTTACAATCTAATTAGAAAACACAGGTAAAACACACTGGCAAAAGAGAACAAAAGGACCATGAGCATTTACTAAGTCGTCGTCAGCTTAACCTCTGACATGTTTCTTCAAGGTCAACATAATTTTACAGACAATTCTTGTAAGTAGAAAATAGAGCTTAAATAAAGTGCCATCAAAGTACATATGTAAACATGACAAAGAATGAAATGAAAATACAGAATCTAATACTGTTTAACTGAAATAATATAAATTAACCAGTTATTTTGTTGCACATGCAATGCTATGGCCTTTTCTCCTTTATGTAGATATAAAGGCCTATTAACACATAAATTCAATATAAAATTAAAGTCAACATGTTTTGCTCTGCAAATTGTCAACTTGATAGGGCAGCTAATGAATTTATTAGCTGTCTAGCAACCAAATGCCACTAATTCTTCTTACCTTGCTGAGTGAATTTAAGACTGTCTTACTTCTAGTCTACCACAAATTCTCTGAATAGTTCAGATTTAGTGATACCATTTGTATTATTACCCAACGACCCACCCCATGTATAAACAGCAACTAAAAACAACTGTAAAGATAGAGAAAAAATAGGAAACAAGAGAATATTTTTAAGCATGTAAGAAACATACAGTAAAACAGTACAGCTTCTAAATTAGCTCAGAGTAAATTGTTCCCTCCAAATCCCAGACTATGATATGATTACTGTCAAATATTTGTAAGATCACTTCCCCCACCATCCCTATCAAGCTAAAAATAGCTTTAGCCTTTTATTTTAGATTATCTAAGTATGAATGAAGACTAGTAATGCAAACACAAAATTAGATAACCTATTTTTAAATAATTTAAGGAGCCTAACAGTTTAATGAAGTTTAATCCTTTACTACTTTTTAATGAATCACTAAATAAATATACTAAAGATGTATTACTACACAGATTCAAACTCCCCACTATTACACTTAATTTAATTTTCATATTCTGACCATTGTTTATTCCTAGAAAAATTCAGCACCAAATAACATTCTTATTTTATTCGCTAAGTCAATAAGTATACTGAACAATATAATACAACTAAAATCACTATAAACTTACTTTTCAGCAACATTTTTACTTCTCCATTTTCTTTCTTGATCTCATTCATTATTTTATGCTTCTTTTTCTCTCTCTCTTTTTCCTTCTCTCTCTCTTTAATTTTGTCTTTGAGTTTATCTAAAAGACAAAAAAGGAAATGTTTTCAACTATTTTACAATTTTATTTTTCCAATGAACTATAGTGCAATTTCTAAAATTTCCTTTCATATACTGAACATGGAATACATAATAAATGTCATAAACTACCAAAATTTATTATTATACTTTCATTCCTAGAATTATTTTTCACTTACTTTATGTCAACCACAGTATTAGACTAACTTCAAATCACGTAAAATAATTAATTGGCTAACTTTAATTGACACAGTAAACTACAGTGGAAAAAGTACTAACTTTGAAGTTGGGCATACCTAGTTTGGTAACTTAACAATGGAAAAATTACTCAATCTCAGTTTCCTAATCTGTAAAATGGTAGTTGATATCTTTCTCATTCGTTACTATAAAGACTAAGTGGAGAAAGATATAAAATGACTACCCAAAACCTGTTATATACTACTAGATGTTAGTTCCCTTAACCTTGCACCTTTTAAAAAGGGTATGACTGATCTGGCTAGTCAGTGATATTATGATATTAAGATAAAGGGTTTAAGAACTCTAGGAATTATTGTCTGCAATCTAATAATTCAAACTTTGAAAGTTTATAAAAGTATTTGATGTCCTATTAATTCTTGTTTGTTCAAGCACCTATGTACCCAGCAAAAGACAAGATGTAGGGGAGAATTTAAAAATAGTGACATTGACCAGCCAGAGTGGCTCAGCGGTTGAGCATCGACCTATGATCCAAGAGATCACGGTTCGATTCCCAGCCAGGGTACATGCCCAGATAGTGGGCTCAATCCCCGGTAGGGGGCATGCAGGAAGCAGCCAATCAATGACTCTCATCATTGATGTTTCTCTCTCCCTCCCTCTCTCTCCCTCTCTCCCTTCCCCTTGCTGAAATCTATAAAGATATGTTTAAAAAAAAATTTTTAATAAAACGAAAATAAATAAAAATAGTGATATAGTCCTTGCTCTCAAAAAGCATACAATTGATTACAAAGCCACAATGGAAGCACACAAAAACCATAAAATATCTTTGATGTAACAGAAATTATAGTTATATGCATACTGCATAATTTCTTTTTTTAAAAAAATATATCTTTATTGATTTCAGAGAGAAGAAGGGAGAGGGAGAGACAGAGATAGAAACATCGATGATGAGAGTCAATGATCGGCTGCCTCCTGCACACCCCCGGGTATATGCCCTGACTGGAATCAAACCATGATCTCCTGGATCCTAGGTTTATGCTCAACCGCTGAGCCACGCTGCATAATTTCTTAAATCCCTCCTTACTTTCCTTTCTACCCTCATTCAGGCCCTAATCATTTAACGATCAAATTATCGTTTAGATCAGCACTGTCCAATAGAAATACAATGTGTAAAACATATGTAAATTTAAAATTTTACATAGATGAAACTTTAATAGTGTTTTAACTAATATATCTAAAACATTTCAAAACAAAACCAATGCTAAAAAATTAATACTGTAATTTTTACATTCCTTTTTCATAGTAAGATTTCAAAATTCAGTGTATATTTTACACTTAGAGCACATCTCAATTCAAAGTAGTTCCATGTTAAGTGTTCAATAACCACATAACTCAGGTCTAGACTACTTCAATAGGTCATTCTCAAAAAATTAAATCCATGCATTTAATAAGCATCTTAAAAGGTACATCCATTAATATCAAAAAAGTCAAATAAGATATTTTCACTTATCAAACTGACAATATACTTTTTTTAAAGTGATAATACTGAAAGCAGATGAGAGGACAGGGATTCACTGACTTAACAAATATGCACTGCTGAATATAAGAAAAGGGTTAGGGTACAGAGGTGAACATCTACTCACATATAACTTATAGCATAAATTACGGTGTTGTCACATTTCAGATTAGTTTGCTACTCTTTTTGATTTTTAAAGTCCTTAAAATCCTGTTATACACCCATATACTGTTACTCCAAATGACTGGAGCTTAGACACATATGTAAGTTACTATTTTCTAAATAACTACACATTTAAAAAAACAAACTCTTAATATATCATTTAAAATCACAAATGAAGTCACCTGAAATGTCTCAGCATCTCGTTTTCCAGTTATCTATATTAATCTTATTATCCTAAAGTGTTATTTCAGAAACTATTAAACTTTTTTAACTTTACTAAAGTATAATACACATACAGAAAGGGAGTATACACCTCAATTTTTACAGAAAATGAACAAGCACCTCAAAACCCCTCTGTGCTCCCTTCTAGTCTTTTTTTTTCTTAAATCCTCATCTGAGGATATGTTTTTCATAGATTCTAGAGAACGAGAAGAGAAAAGGAGAGGGAGAGAGGGAAATATCGATGTGAGAGAGAAACATTGATCGGTTGCCTCGCGAACTCACCCCAGCCAAGGAGTGAACCCGCAATCCCCTGGTGCATCGCTCAATGCTCAACCAACTGAGCTCAACCAACTTCTAGTTTTTATGCTGCACCCTGAAGGGTAACGACATTCCTGACTTCTAACCACATAGATTAAAAACAACTATAGAATTTTACTGGTATATGTAAAGTATATGATATACTATAAATCTACTATAATCGCAAAATACAAATATTTTACAGGATAAAATTACATTAGCTTCTCAGGAAATAAAACTATAAAATGGTATATCCAACACATGGTTCTTACAGACTTTATTTGTAAATATATTTATTTGTAGACTTTATTTTTTAGAGCAGTCTTAGGCTCATATAAAATTTGAACAGAAGGTACAGAGATTTCCCACATATACCTTCTGACCTTACACATCCCCATTTTAAAAAATATGTATAATTAATACACACATTCACAAAACAGAGTGAAAGATAATATAGGGAGTCCCAAAACATGTATACACACTTTAACAGCTGATGACTACCTTAATTTCCACTCCTTTTCAGGTTTAACTGATTTGAAATAATGGGTGAAGAAAATTTATCCTAAAGTGCCACTAAGACTTTTTTTTATGGGGATACATAAAAGATAAAGTTTACAGTACAAAACCAGCAACCACTGACGAACTGAGGGCACACAAATACCAAACGAAATGATTCTTGATGTTTTCTATTCTATTGCTTCCCATTATCAGCAGTGCCTGGACCAGAATGGTCATCAGTTTAAAAACAGGAATTGACAAAAAAAATTATTCATCTCTGTAGATTCTTTTAAATTTTGAAAATAAACTGTATGTTAGTAAACACTAACTTTATAATCATTCAAAGTGTGTATACCCTTTTTGGGATACCCTATAGTTCAAATTATTAAAAGCCATTATTTTTCAGTGACAAAGGTTTCTAAGTAGCTGTAATTGAATAACTGGTTTTATAACACAGGAAAAAGGCTCTTGGAATATGCCTTCAAGTTCAAATAAAGTTAAACAGTTCAAATTAAAGATAAGTTGAAGGCGTGTAGTCATTATATCAAAAACATTCAACAGAGGTTCTGGTGAAGATGGTAGTACAGGTAAATGCAGTACTCAGAACCTCTAATAACCACATCAAAATTACAACTAAATTAAAGAATAACCATCATTCATAACGCCTGAAATCTCACTGAACAGAAGTCCTATAACTAAGGACATTAAAAAGAAGATACATCGAGACTGGTAGGAGGAGCAGAGAAAGAGAACAGACTAGTGCCACACCCACGTGTGGTGGTCAAAAATCAGGAGATCCCACCCAGAAGAGCAAGGCTTTCTGACCCCACATCAGAACCCCCCTGCCAAGATTGCCAGTGCCGGGAAGAGAAGACCCCATAACTTCTGGCTGTGAAAACCAGCAAGGATTATGGCTGAGTGAGACCAAGGCTCCTGGAGTCCCAGGCTTTTCTCTTAAAGGGCCTGAGCACAGACTTAATTGAACTCACTTGTGAGTTCTAGCTCTGAGTTCCAGCACTAGGGCAGCAATTCGAAAAGCACCAGGGACATATGGGGAGGAACTAAATTGTCTGGCTTCTGGGTGAGGGCTAGAGGGGCAGCTTCCTCCAGACAGAAGTGCTGGCAGAGGCACTGTTCCTTTGCTGAGCCCTCCTCCAATAGAGCAGGCAGGAGGGAGCCATATCTGAATCTCCATCAATCTGGCTAACACTGTTAGCCTGCCCTGGTGAGACTCTGCCCCACCCAACTTGCAAGACCACATAAGCCATTTCCAGTGGCCCTCCCTCCCTCCCTCCCTCCCTCCCTCCCTCCCTCCCTCCCTCCCTCCCTCCTTCCTTTACTTACTTATTATTTTTTACTTTTACTTTTTTAAATATATCTTTATTGAGTTCAGAGAGAGGAAGGGAGAGGGACAGCGAGAGAGAGAAACATCAACGATGAGAGAGTCACCAATTGGCTGCTTCCTACACGCCCTCAACTGGGGATCAAGCCTGCAACCAGGGCATATGCCCTGACTGGGAATCAAACCACGACCTCCTGGATCATAGGTCAATGCTCAACAACTGAACCACGCCCAGCCGGGCTCCAGTGGCTTTTCAATACAAATGGCCTATCTTGGCTCATGCTTCTTTCCTAAAATCTCTCAAATAAGCAGCAGCTGGCTTCTGCATATCCCATACCTCTTACTAAGTGGCCCCAGGCCTGGCACTAGCGACAGCCAACCTCAGTTTACAACTTGGCCTCTTCCGGGGAACCTCTAAGCCCAGCCTAGCAAGTAGCAGCCATCTGCAGATCAGCTCATCTCAAGTACCCCGGGGCAGGGGGAGGTGCAAGGGGCTGACCTTGCACCTCCCAGGAGGCCCCAGAGCCAGTGTACCCAATGGACAGCTTCAGACCACACTGGACTACAACCCAAGAAGCTACATGAGTGAGACTTTCAAGGGGTAATCTCGGTAAACACCAAAGCCTCACTGAAGCAAGTCCTGCTCCATGGGGTTGGCCTCTGAACAGCAGCTGCTCTACTATAGTCACAGTTGGTCCTTGCAACTGATGGGCCTGAAGGTCAATCCCTCCCAGTGACATGCCAACAACAATCAGGGCTCAACTACAACAGCATAGTGCAGACAGCCCACACACACCAGGTGCACCTGGAGCACCTAGCTCAGGAAACCAGGGAGACTGCGCCACTGGGCTCTACTGGACACCTAATAAATAAGCCACTCTACCAATTCCAGGAAATGTAGCAGCTCTACCTAATACACAGAAACAGAGGGAAGCAGCCAAAATGAAGAGACAAAGAAGCAGGTCTCAAACGGAAGAACAGGAGAAATCTCCAGAAAAAGTACTAAATAAAACAGAGTAAGCAAACTACCAGATACAAACTTCAAAACAATGGGTATAAGAATTATAAAAAGTTAACAAAACAAAAAAAAACAATGGGTATAAGGATGCTCAAGGGACTTATGAGAACTCCAATGGCATAATAAATAGACATGGAAACCATAACAAAGATCCAGTCAGAAATGAAGGATACACTAACTGAAATGAATAAATTAAAGGAAATAAATAGTACAATAGATAAAGCAGAGAATCAAATCAGTGATTTGGAATGTAAGGAACAGTACAGTAGATAAAGCAGAGAATCAAATCAGTGATTTGGAATGTAAGGAAGCAGGGGAAAAAAAATCAGAACAGCAAAAAGAAAAAAAAAAAGAGAATACTATAGGAAAACTTCAAGCATACCAATGTTTGCATCATGGGTTTGCTGGAAGAGGGAGAGAGAGCAAGAAACTGAAAACCTACTTGGAAAGAATAATTACTGAAAAGCTTCCCTAACCTGGTGACGGAAATAACCATATATACAAGTCCACGAAGTGCAGAGTGTCCCAAAGAAGATGAACCAAAAAGACCCACACCAACACACATCAAAATTAAAATGCCAAAGGTGAAAGAGAATCTTGAAAGCAGCAAAGAGAAAAGAAATTAGTTACCTACAAGAGAACTCACATAAGGAACTGGCACAAAATATTCAAAGTGATGAAAGCAAGGACTTATAGCCAAAATTACCCAGGAAAGTTATCATTTAGAATCAAAAGACAGATAAAGAGCTTCCCAGACAAGAAAATGCTAACTGAGTTAGTTCATTATCATGAAACCAGTATTACAAGAAATGTTAAAAGCTCTTTTTCAAGAAAAAGAACCACTAAGTCCCACAAAACACGTACTACCATAAGGCCACCCCATGAAGTGTGGGAGGCATAGCAGTCTGAGCTAATACATAGAAACAAATGCAAATGGACAGCAAAAACAGGGAGACAAAGAAATAACCCCCAAATGAAAGAAAAGGAGGAATCTCCAGAAGAGGAACTAAATAAAATGGAGGCAAGCAATCTGTCAGATAAAGAATTCAAAGTAATGGTTATAAGGGTGCTCAAACAACTTAGAACTACAAGCAACGTAATTAAAAATGTATGGAACTTAATGAAAACTACACCAGATCGGAAAAAGAGGTAGAAACCATGAATAAGAATCAATCAAAAATGATGAATGACATAGCTGAAATAAAAATACCCTGGAAGGAATCAACAGTAGACTAGAAGAGGCTGAGGACTGAATCAGAGAATTAGAAGAAAAGATAGGAAAAAAACACCCATTCAGAGCAGCAACTGGGAAAAAAATTAAAAAGCAAGAGGAGAGTTTAAGAGGTCTTTGGGACAACATGAAATGTAACACCTGCAACATAGGGGCACCAGAAGAATCTGAGAAAGGACTAGAGAAACTATTTGAAGAAAAAAATGACAGAAAATTTCCTTAAACTGGTGAAGGAAAAAGTAACTCAAGTTACTAATCAAGATGAACCCAAAGAGACCCACACCTAGACACATCATAATTAAAGTGGCAAATGTTAAAGACAAAGAAAGAATCTTAAAGACAGAGACAAAAAGTTACCTACAGGGGAGGTTCCCATTAGACCGTGAGCTCATTTCTCAACAGAAACGCTTCAGGCCAGAAGGGAGTGGTATGAAGTATACAAAATAATGAAAAGCAAAGGACTGAATCCAAGGCTACTCTATCCAGAAAGGCTATCATTCAAAATTGGTGAAATAAAGAGCTTCACAGATCAAAAAACGCTAAAAGAGTTTATTACCACCAAATCAGCATTGCAAGAAATGCTAAAGGGACTGTTGTAAGAAGAAACAACAGAGGGTAAGAGAAAGGAACACAAGCATAAAGGATAAAAATGGCAAGGAATAAGTACCTATCAATAATAACCTTAAATGTTCCAATCAAAAGACACAGGGTAGCTGAATGGATAAGAAAACATGACCCATATATATGCTGTCTACAAGAGACCCGCCTCAGAATAAAAAACTCAACACAGGATGAGAGTGAAGGGATAGAAAAAAAATTTCCATGCAAATAGAAACAAAAAAAGCTGGGGTAGCAATACTCATATCAGACAAAATAGACTTAAAAATGAAGGCCATAACAAAAGATAATGAAGGCCACTTCACAATACTAAAGGGATCAATAAAACAAGAGGATATAACCCTGGAAAACATATATACACCTGATAGAGGAGCACCCAAATATATAAAAAAACTTCTGGAGGACTTTAAGGGAGAAATTGACAGCAATACAGTCATAGTAGGGAACTTTAACACCTCACAGACATCACTGAATAGAACTTCTAGACAAAAAATTAACAGGAAAACAGCACCCCTAAAAGGCACACTAGATCAAATGGATTTCACTGACATTTACAGAACATTTCACCCAAAAGCTGCAGAATATACATTCTTCTCAAGTGCACACAGGGCATTCTCAAAGATAAACCACATATTAGGACACAAACTAAGTCTCCATTAATTCAAGAGGACTGAAATCATATCAGGTATCTTCTCGGATCACAATGGCATGAAACTAGAAATCAATCACAATAAAAAAATTCAAGCCCGGCCGGGTGTGGCTCAGCGGTTGAGCGTCGACCTAGGATCCAGGCGATCAGGGTTCGATTCCCAGTCAGGGCACATGCCCGGATTGCAGGCTTGATCAATGATTCTCTCATCATTGATGTTTCTATCTCTCTCTCTCCCTCTCCTTTCCTCTCTCTGAAATCAATAAAGATATATTTATAAAAAAAAAAAAAAATTAAAAAAAACCTCAAACACATGGAAGCTAAAAGCAGATTATTAAACAATGAATGAATTACCAATGAAATCAAGGAAGAAATCAAAAACTTCCTGGAAACAAATGAAAATGAATACAAAACAACCCAAAATCTATGGGACACAGCAAAAGCAGTCCTGAGAAGGTCTACAGGCCTACCTCAAGAAACAAGAAAAATTTCTAGCAAACTATCTAACCCTACAACTTAAAGACTTAGAAAGAAAAGCCCAGAGTGAGAAGAAGGAAGGAAATAATAAAGATCAGAGTGGAAATAAATTACACAGAGACTAAAAAAAAATACAAAATGTCAGTGAAAACAAGAGCTGGTTCTTTGAAAAGATAAACAAGATTGATGAACCTTTTACCAGGCTCATCAAGAAACAAAGGGAGAGGACCCAAATAAATAAAATCAGAAATGAGCCCAATCAGGTGTGGCTCAGTAGCTGAGCGTCGACCTAGGATCCAGGAGATTGGAGTTCGATTCCCAGTCAGGGCACATGCCTGGGTTGTGGGCTCGATCCCCAGAAGGGGGAGTGCAGGAGGCAGCCAATCAATGACTCTCTCATCATTGACGTTTCTATCAGTCTCTCCCTCTCCTTTCCTCTCTCTAAAATTAATAAAGATATATTAAAAAAGAAAAAAAAGAAAGGGGAGAACAAACAACTGACACCAATAAAATACAAAGGATTTTAAGAAAATACTATGAACATGTATATGCCAACAAACTGGACAACTTGGGCAAAATGGACTAATTCCTAGAAACATACAATATTCCAAAATTCAATTAGGGAAAAACAGAAAACCTGAATAGGCCAATCACAACTAATGAAATTAAAAAAGTAATTAAAAAAACTCCCAGTAAATAAAATTCTTGGACCAGATGGATTCACATGTGAGTTTTACCAAACATTCAAAAAAGAACTAGCACCTATCCTCCTCAAACTATTACAAAAAATGCAAGAGGAGGGAAGACTTCCAAGCTATTTTTAGAAGGCCAGCATTAGCATAATTCCAAAACCAGATGAAGACACTACGAAGAAAGAAAATTACACTACAAAGAAAATTACAGGCCAATATCCCTGATGAACACAGATGGTAAAATCCTCAACAAAATATTAGCAAATCAGATCCAGCAATACATTAAAAAGATCACACACCATGATCAGGTGCAATTTATTCCAACAATACAAGGCTGGTACAATATTCCCAACTCATCAAATGTGATAAATCACATAAACAAAATGAAGTATAAAAATCACATAATCATATCAATAGATGCAGAAAAGGCATTTGACAAAAATCTAGCACCCATTTTTGATAAAAACTCTCAGCAAAGTGGGAATAGAGGGAATATCCTTCAACATAATAAAGGCCATATATGACAAACCTATAGTCAACATCATACTCAACGGGAAAATACTAAAAGCCTTTCCTTAAGAACAGGAACAAGACAGGGTTGTCTATTTTCACCACTCTTAACATAGTACTGAAGTCTTAGACCACAGAGAACAGACAAGAATAAAAAAAAAAAGGCATCCAAATCGAAAAGGAGGAAGTAAAAATGTCATTATTTGCAGATGACGTGATATTGTACATAGAAAACCCTAAAGGCCCCACCAAAAAACTACTAGATTTAAAAAGTGAATTCAGCAAAGTAGCAGGATACAAAATTAACAACCAGAAATCAATGGCATTTTTATACACCAATAATAAACTCTCAGAAAGAGGAACTATGAAAACAATCCCATTTACCATTGCAATAACAAAAAATAAGATACCTAGGAATAAATTTAACCAAGGAGGTAAAAGACCCGTACTCGGAAAACTATAGGACACCAAAAAAAGAAATAGAGGAAGATACAAAGAAGTGGAAGAATATACCATGTTCACAGATTGGAAGAATTAATGTCACTAAAAAGTCCATCACCTGGCTGGGCATGGCTCAGCAGTTGAGCATCGAGACCTAGGATCCAGGAGATCGCAGTTCGATTCCCGGTCAGGGCACATGCTCAGGTTTTGGGCTTGATCCTCAGTCAGGGGCATGCAGGAGGTAGCCGGTCAATGACTCTCTCATCACTGATGTTTCTATTTCTATCTCTCTCTCTCTCCCTCTCCCTTCCTTTCTCTGAAATAAAGTTTTGTTTTTTTTAAAATGTCCATAATACCCAAAGCAATCTAAAGATTCAATGCAATCCCTATTAAAATATCATTGGCATATTTCACAGATCTAAAACAAATACGCCAAAGATTTATATGGAACCAAGAAAGGCCCAGAATAACCACAGCAATCTTGAGAAAGAAGAACAAAGTTGGAGGGATCACAATACTGGATATATAACTATACTATAAAGACACTGTAATCAAAACAGCCTGGTACTGACACAAGAACAGGCATATAGACCTATGGAACAGAACAGAGACCCCAGAAATCAAATGTTGCCAAGATGGCCAATTAATATTTGACATAGGTGGTAAGAGTATACAGTGGAGTAAAGATAGTCCCTTCAATAAACAGTGTTGGGAAAAGTGTACAGGTACATACAAAAGAATGAAACTAGACCACCAACTTACATCATTCACAAGAATAAACTCAAAATGGATAAAAAACTTAAATGTAAATCTTGAAACTACAAAAATATTAGAAGAAAACATAGGCAGTAAAATCTCAGACATATCATGGAGCAGTATTTTCACCAATACGTCATTGCCTAGGGCAAGGGAAGCAAAGGAAAAAATTAACAAATGGGACTACATCAAACTAAAAGCTTCTGCAGAGCAAAAGAATCCATCAACAAAATGAAAAGGGATCCCACTGTATGGGAGAACACATTTGCCAATGATACATCTGATAAGGGGCTAATTTCCAAAATATATAAAGTACTCATACATCTCAACAACAGGAAGACAAACAACCCAATTACAAAATGGGTAGAGGACCTGAATAGACACTTTTCCAAAGAGGACATACAAATGCCAAGAGACATATAAAATGCTCAACATTACTAATTATCAGAGAGATGCAAATTAAAACGACAGTGAGGTACCAACCTCACACTTGCCAGAATGGCTACCATTAATAAATCAACAAACAACAAGTGCTGGCAAGGATGTGGAGAAAAAAGAACTCTAGTACATATACTGTTTGTGGGAATGCACACTGGTACAACCACTATGAAAAACAGTGTGGAGCTTCCTCAAAAAATTAAAAATAAAACTGCCATTTGACCAAGCGATCCCACTTTTAGGAATATATCCTAAGAATCCCAAAAAAACAGTCAGAAAGAATATACGCACCTCTATGTTCATAGCACAGTATTTAAAATAGCTAAGGACTGGAAAGAGCCCAAGTCCCCATCAGCAGTTAAGTGGATAAAAAAGCTGTGGTGCATCTACACAATGGAATACTATGCAGCTGTAAAAAAGGATCTTATCCTTTGCAACAGCATGGATAGAAGTGGAGATTATTTTGCTAAGAAAAATAAGCCAGTCAGAGAAAGACAAGTATCACATGATCTCACTCACTTATATGTGGAATCTCATGAACAAAATAAGATGACAAACAAAATAGGTCCAGAGGCATGGATCCATAGAACATACTGATAGATCTCAGAGTGAAGGGGGGCTGGGGCAGGAAGAGATTAAACAAAGAATTTATATGTATATATACATAGCCCATGGACACAGACAATAGTGCAGTGAAGGGCTGGCATGAGGCGGGGGCTGTGTTGCTGGGGGGGCAAAGGAGGACATCTGTAATACTGTCAACAATATAAAATAAATTAAAAAATAAAGAGTTGGATTTCACAGTCCTCCCACCCTCATCCCAAACAGTCTGGTAATCCTTTAAATCTCACAACTTAATGCACACATTGAATTTTCATTTTCTGGAGAAAATAAACAGGCTTCAAGACTCAGGTACCCCAGGCAAGGTAAAAGATGGAGCTGAAAATGAGCTGGTTGTTCTTTCCTAATATGTTTAAACTAAACTGAATCAGGATAACTTTTGGAGATTAAAAATATAATGGCAAAGTCAAAATTCTTAATTAAAAGTTTGGAAAATAAATTTGAGATAATCTTCCAAAATAAAGAGCAAGAAGATAAAGTGGTGGAAAATAGCAGAAAATAAGATGACCTAAAGGAGCTACTCAGAAGATTCAATATCAAATTAACTGAAATTTCAGAAAAAAGAACAGAATTTTATAGGGGGAAAAAATATTTTTTAAGAAAAAATAAATTTTCTTTAAAAAGATCATTCTCAAAATGAAGACTCCATCAAGGGATGAGTACAAAGAGTGGAATTCACCACCATAACCCCCCTTCCCACACACAGGCCAGGCACACCCGCATGAAATTCAGTACACTGAGGATATAAAAAAAGACCTTAAAGGCCTCCAGATTGTGGCGGAGAGGTGGGGGAAGGGACATCATATATAAAAGATCAGCTAACAGTGTGCAAATGGACTCTTCAATGTTAGCAACAGATGTTAGAAAGCAATACAGCCAAACCTTCAAAATTCTGAATGAAAATAATTTTTAACCCAGAATTCTAGAATCTGCCAAGCTAACAAGTATGACGAAAGACATTTTCAGACAAGAAAAGTTTAAAATTTTTACCACACACAAATCATTTCTTAGGAAATTACCTGAGGTCGTGTTCAAATTGAGTAAACAAAGAAGGAAGAAGACAGGAAAACCAAGAAATGAGACACAGCACAGGAGAACACACAAAAAATATAAGTATGAAAGCTGTGCAGCTGGCTCAGAAAGTAACAGTTCAGATCGAAGTACAAGAATAAAGCACTGAGAAACAAGATCTCCAGGAACAAAAGGGAATTGCCACATTAACTCTTATCACAGAACACAGAGAATAGGGCACAAAATGAAGCAATAGGGGGTGTGTGTGGGGGGGGGGTGCATATAAGCGGATAAAAAATTTATATATCATTTATATATAAATGAAAAGGAGAGGCAATTTTTAACTCCATGAAAACCAAGAAGGCCATACAGAAAAGGATCTCTGATCTGCACTGAACAGAATTTGCAAAGTCATAAGCAACTGATTATTGCTTTAACTAAGGTTTATGAAATTACTGAGAGAAAAGAAGCTAGGTTATCAAAGTGCTAAATTCTTTATATGTCTAAAACTGATCAATCCAAAAAAAGGTAATATGAGCATTTTATTCAGAAATTTGGAATTAAAGGAAGATGAGAACTAAGAGTTACTAAAGAAAATTAAAAGAGCTTAAGGTTCTCATTATAAACCTTTTAGCATTGTTTATTAAAAATTAAATTTCATATTAAAAATTTACAAAGTCGTGGTCTTCATCCCAAAAACTCATAACTGCAGTCTAATCACAAGAAAGAAAAAAAAATCAGACAAATCCCAACTGAGGGGCGTTTTACAAACTACCTGACTAGTACTCCTCAAACTGTCAAAGTTACTAAAAACAAAAAACATGTGAGAAACTGCCACAGCCAAGAAAAGCCTAAAAAGAAATGACTAAATGTAACATGGTATCCTGAAGGGGATCCTTGAACTGAAAAAAGGACTTTAGGTAAAAACTAAGGCAATCTGGCCCTGGCAGGTGTGGCTCCTTACAGCATCAGCCCACACACACCGAGGGGTCTCGGGCTTTATTCCCAGTCAAGGGCACATACTTGGGTTTCGGGTTCACTCCTCACCCCCGAAGGGCAACCAGTCTTGATGTGTTTCTTTCTAATCCATGTTTCTCTCTCTCTCTCCCTCTCCCTCTCTCTCTCTCTCGATGTGTCTCTTTCTAATCCATGTTTCTCTCTCTCTCTCTCTCCCCTCCCCACCACCTCCTTCCCTTCCACTCTCTCTGAAAAGCAATGGAAAAAATATCCTCAGGTGAAGATTAACCAAACCACTAAGGAAATCTGAATAAAGTATGGATTTTGAGTTAATGATAATATATATTAATGTTGGTTCATTAATTGTGACAAATGTACTATACAAATGTAAGATTTTAATAATAGGAGAAAGTGACTATAGAATTTTGGGGGGAACTCCACTATCTTTGCAACTTTTCTGTAAATCTAATACTATTCTAAAATGAAAAGCTCACTAAAATTTTTATTTATATAAATTTATAAAGACAAAATGTAGTTAATGAAAAGAAATACACAGACTCACACAGGTAAGTATGTATGTGTGTGTATAAGTTTAACACTATGTAACAGAGCTCCAAGGCACACTGCTAAGTAAAAACAGCAAGTTACTGAAAAATGCATATAGAATAATTAGATTTTTAAAAATAAGTTATATATGCCCTAGCCAGTATAGCTCAGTTGGTTGGGCCTCGTCCCGTGCACCAAAAGTTGCAGGTTCGATTCCCAGTCAGGGCACGTGCCCAGGTTGTAGGTTTATTCCCAGTGGAGAGCGTGCACAGGCAGCAGCAGATCTCACATAGATGTTTCTCTCTCTCTCTCTCCCTCTCCCTTCCTCTCTCTGTAAAAATCAATTCAAAATCTTAAAAAAAAAATTTCTTTAAAAAAAAAAGCAATATAATCTTTTCTGTGTATGTGTACATATGTATATATGTAAATGCATAGAAAAAGGTCTGAAAGGACAAATACAAACACCTAACAGTTTATTCATGAGGAAGGAACAAAGAAAACTCTTGGTTTTTATTTCATGTACTTCTAAAATATCTGAAATTTCTACAACAGAAAGGGATTCATATTCATGTATTACCTGTGTAATTAAGTTGTTAGCTTAAATCTCCTTTTTGAAAGAATACTTGACAATTATATTCAGACAATTTTTTTTTTTTTAAAAAGACTTAGAATCACTTAAGGTATATTTGAAGAAAAGAGATAAAAAACACTTCAAAATATCACAATGAGTTAATATATAATCTAATACACACACATGCACGAAAGTAATCTTACTTTTTCCAAAATGCTCCTTCATTAAAACTGTTCAAGTGCATTTCTATCATCTTACATACATTATCTCAAGATTATGTTATAGTTAAAAAGAGAACAAAAGAAAAGAAAATATAAAATTATATACATATGAGGTGGGCAAAACTAGGTTTACACCTCATATAGAAAATACAATAATTAATAAATAGTAATACAAGATAAACTTGCGTATTACAACTGTAAACCTACTTTTGCCCACCCCTGTACTCTGAATATTGTAGACGTACATACATTATTAGTTAGATTTAATAGCTTTTAAGGGAAAGACAGAAATCCCATAATATAGTATGACTCACTAAACCACAGACTTTTGTATAAAGACGGATCTTCATATAGCTTCATTAGATTTCATTTCTTAATAGAAGTGTCATAAAAATCCACCCTGGCAGTTCTTAAGAAATGTTGGTAGAATTTCATGCTAGAGCTTTCAGCTACAATACATTCTTGTAGGACAAACCTCAAAGAGGCTTCATGCTATTACAGTTTTGCCTGCTTTGGATATGTCATATTTCACACTAATAACGCATTCCATGAAATAAGTTGGTTTGAGTAACAACACCCATCTCCTACCTACCCCAACCAGGAATATATATGTTTGGAAAGAGATGTGAAAACAGGAAGGACACAGGAGAAAAAGAGAATACAGAATTTAAGTGGAGAGGCAGAAGGTAAAGTACCATTATGAAAAAATGGCAAGAATGTTAAATGGAAACTAATAAATGAAGGATACAGGAAAAAGAAGAGAATGGACTGCACATACAGTGAATGGGGAAAGAAAAGACTCTGTCCTAACAAAACTAAACAAAACTACTAAATCCAATGCCTTCTCAGCCCTTGTTTCTTGGTCCTCACTGCAACAGATATTATTGACCTCTTCCTCAAAACATCTCCCGTTCTTTAAGTCTCAGTGAAACTCTACTATCCTATCTGACTACTCAATAACTCATGATCCTATCATCTAAAGCTGTGCATTCCCCCAGGATCTATCCTAGGCATGCTTCTCTCTTCTTTCTCTATATACTTCTTCTAAAAATGCACTCCTATGGCTTAAACTATAACATTTAGCAAATAAATCCCCAAACTAATCTCCCCACCCTCACTGCCAAGCTCCACACCTTCATATCCATAAGAAACATTTAACACCCAAATTATGTTTCTCATATAAGTAAGGTTCACTCAAGCTCTCCTTCTAATTCCCTATTTATGTTAATGGCACAACATCCTCCAACAGCCAACTTCAAAAAATTCTCAAAATCCTTTATACCTTCTTCTTCAGTTTCCCCCTAACACACATTAAATAACTTGTTCAGTTTATTTTTTTCCATTCAAATATGTTCATCTGTCTTCCTTTCCCTTTCCACAGCCACAATCAGTTTCTTTCCTCTCCACCAATTCACTAAGCATAGAGTGATCAATAAATATTCCTTGAAAGTATAGCTTCTTCATGTCACTCTCTTCTGCTTTAAACAAACGAACAAAGGTTATCAAAAATTTTTTTTAAATCCCACAGTATGTCATTCAAGAATCTTCATAATCAAGAATCACATCTTTTATCATTTTTTCCACTACTCAAACACATGTGTATGTATATACACAGAAGTCCATATTATTTGATTCAGTATTACTCAAAAGTCTTACTACAATAGTTTTGCTAATAACATTTAGCTAGAATGCCTTCACTCATCCCAACTCTGCCTAACTAAATCCCACACATCCTGTAAAAGCTAGCTGAAATTCAGCTTCTTTCATTAAGCACTCCTTGATTCCTACAACTAGAAATGATCATGGCCTTTCTCCCTCTCTTATAATTTAAATTCTGATTCTTTGTATAGCTGCTCTATTTGCTTTAGTGATTATAAACTCTTGCAGTTATCATATCTTACTCATCTTTGTTATCTTCTATAGAACCTAGAATAGTGTCTTGTACATAACTGATGCTCAATAAGAATGAAGTTTCCAAGGGGCAAAAGAAGAAAAGGGTTAAAAGTAAATAGAAACAAATTACTAGTGCTAAACATCTCAAGGGCAGCAATCACAGAAGACCAAAAAAGCAATATACACAAAAAAAGCAATACACAGGAAAAGAAACAAACAAGGTAAGTATCAATACAGTATCTCTTACGTTGCAGCTACCTCTCCAACTAAATTACAAATTCTCTCAAGACACAAAATATAAACATTTTGTCTTTGCATGCATGCCCCATCCCCCCAAAAAATGCCAAGCACACAGCAGGCAGTAAATAAATGTTTGCTGAATCCACATAAAAAACAAGCAGAGGACAAATGAGAGAAATCATGTAAATACGTATAAAAGACTCTAGAAATAAACAGAATATTGGGAGGCACAAGAAGAAAATAATACATTAAATAGTGTTGGAGGGGCAGTTGCCAGAAAAGTTTCCACAGAATTAGTTTTCATAGATGCAACTTAGAGATCTCATTTTAAAGAGGGGGAAAAAATTCCCTGAGCATTTAAAAATTTTTCCCAGGGACAGAGATTGAGTAAATGGTAGAACTAGGACAACTCCTAACACGTCTCCTACTAATTTCTAGTTAAAAACTCTCATACCATGCTTTAGAAAAGAAAATCAATAAATATAATGACATTTGGTCCACAAATGTTTTACGGAATTTGGCTACTAACAGCTTCTGACATATAACCTGCACATATAAACATTACTTCTAGCTATTCTGCACCAAGTCTTCCCCAGCAGATATAGTTCTATAATAGGGGAAGGGATAATGCAGAAGTGGGCTCCAGAGACCGGGAAGGAAAAGAAGAAAATCCTTCCTTCCTAAATAAGAAATAGCTGAGATCTAACAAACATGAGGCAGATGGTATTTAAAACACCTGACTCCTCCTCTAGAGTTGTTTGCCCATCCATATTGAGGAAAACTGCTAAAAGGGTGAATGGTCCTTATGAAGGTAACTGTAAAAATAGACACATGTTAAGAACCCTGAGATCCAAAATTTTGACTTGTGCAGATCTAGTCAACTAAGAACATAAGGACTTGTGAATTACTGTACTGAGAGAGTTGTGGAGCTTCTGCTGCTTATACTTATAACATAGGGGGGTTGTACTTACACTCCAGTTACTTATAAAATCAGGTGCTTATACTAACTGATCGCTGAAGACCTCTTTTTTTTTTTTGTAGTATTGCTTGATTCTATGTTTCTATATTTTTAATAAAGGGGGAAATTTAGTACAATGACTTAAATAGTAACAACTTCCCGTGTTTTGTACAGTAATGCAAAAACTGTTTCTGCCTGAAGATATTATGAGGAAGTTCAAATTGTACAATATAGTACTTACCTCTCTTATGTTTCAGGAATAGACAGGTTGCTTTAGCTAACATATTCAAGCCCCCTCCCCTTCCAAAGGAACAGAACGTTGAAAATAAGACAGTTTAGGATAGCTGGGGATTAAGAAACCCTAGGTATACTATAATACAGTGGAAATAGTTGAGACTTTGTAGTTAGACATGTTTAAGTTCAAATTCCACCTTTACCACTAACTGAGCAACTGACAGAAAACAACTTACTTAACTGCATTGTGCCTCAGTATTCTTATCTGTAAAAATAATAGCACTTATCTTTTATATTTTTATGAGGATTAAAGACAACATACGCATTATTTCCAACACTATGACCAGTATATAATAGGCACTTGACAAATATAACTATTATTATTAAATACAAATAGAAGAACTCTATTAGGAAAGCATCTAGTAACATGCATAGAGTGGCAAAATAGTATAGCAATAGTAGTCACAAGAACACAGAAAGAAGAGTAACAGGAAAACAAAAAATAAATGCATATACACCTACATGAAAGCCAAGCCAGGAACAATATGAAAAAGTGGTTTGGGCTCCCTCTCCTGCCATAATGAAAATTTTCGGGTAAGAAATTCCTCACTGACCTACCAAGGAAGATTTGCCTCCAAAACAGAGGTACAATTACTTCTTCTCCTCTCAGTATATTGTAAAACCAAGACATAAAGTAGAGAGACATTATAGTTGGTATCTAGGTTACAGAATTAAATCTCTCTAGTCACCAAGTCTTATACTATAGCTATCAGATAAAATGTGACTCACATATAACCTGGGGCATTCTAGACCTCAAAATCAACATCATACAATAATATAATTTAATTATACTCTAAATTAGACTCTATTATAATGAAAACTGTAAATCGTATAGTTCTTTCTGGTTAATAAAAACATATGTGGGAACCACTGCTCTTGTTTTATTTTATTTTTAATATGCTGTTACTGATTTTTAGAGAGAGAGGAAAGGAGAGGAACAGAGGGATAGAAACATCAATGATGAGAGAGAAACATCATCAATCAGCTACCTCCTGCACGCCCCCTACTGGGGACTGAACCCACAACCCCAGCATGTCCCCTGACCAGGAATGAAACTGTGATCTCTTGGTTCCTAGGTTGATGGTCAACCACTGAGACACACCAGCCAGGCTCTGCTCTTGTTTTATACTCCCAATTATATTTTTCCATACAACCAATACTAAAGTTATAAATTTTAAAAAGTTATATATTTAGTTAATATTACCAAATAACTCTGCTATGGGTGCTTTATCTATTTTAGTTCCATTTAAAATGTGCTCTAAACAAAATTTTACAAAACAAATATATCTATTAAGGCCTACAGCCCTAATATGTGTATAGGGAGGAACTGGTTCAGACTTCCAAAGCTATGTTATAAAAATCCTTGCTTCCACCAGGTCTCTTAGAATCCTAAGCTGCCACGTAAGAAATCCAACTATCCTGACAAAGAGATCATATGGAATGGCTCTGAAATGACATGAAGAGAGGCTCAGCTCAGCACCTGACAAGGCAACAGGCACATGAGTATGAGTAAAGTCATCTTGGACCTACCAGACAACATCAGTCACCAACTGAACACCACTGAGCAATCCCATATGAAGCCGAAACACCTAGCCAATCCTGCAGGAATTCCTGATCTATAAAAATCATCAGATATAAAAGGGTTGTTGTTTTAAGCCACCATGTTTAAGGTCAGTTTGTACATATACAAGGTAAGTTATGTATGTACAAGACATTCACTGACTTCACAGAAATGTTAAAATAGAATTTGTCTTATAAAACATGCTGATATTTTAAAATCTAAGAGTGAAGGGCTGGAATAAAGATGCTTAGCAATATATAATGTCAGAGCTAGAAAGAGAATCAAACATCTCAAAATTATTTCCTCCCTTAGCTTCTGTGACATTACACAGCTCAGTTTTCCTATCTAGTCCCCATGAATGTTACACTTATATAATCTCTCTACCTAGAACTCCTTTTTCTTTATTGAAATCCTACCACATTGTCCTTCAAAGTTTTTCTCCAACATCCCCTCCTCCCTCCTGCATTCCTTTCTCCTTTCTTAATATCTGCTTGCCCCTACCACCACTACTACCACCAGTACTTTCCATTTGTCTTATGGTATTTAACTTACTGCATTAAATGTTATAATTACTTCTTGTAGTATCCTGCTAGAATGTTTAAACTACTTAAAGGCAAGGACTGTAATGACGATTTTGTCATTTTTGTTAACACCTACCACAGCATCTAAGTACTACAAATGTTTGTCAAGTTGAATAGTTATACTCTGCTAATAGAGACCTCAGATTTCAAAGACAATCACAATGCTTGAAGTACCACAAAGAAATCACTTCTGAATATTACAAAGTATCTTACTATAATTTAATCTGTTCCTGATTAAAAACCATTGATAACCTTTCACTATTATAAAATTATATACCCAATTACTAAGTATATGTAGAAAAACAAAAACTTTCTTATATACCAGAAATAATCTGCTAAAAAAAAAAAAAAAACAAAATAAAACAAAGTACCAGAAGAAAACTCAACCTATATTACATATCAATAAATTTTATGGAGATATAAAACGATAAGAATAGCTAAAGAGATACATGTAGTTTTCTGTAATGATTACAATCTGCCCCTAATTTAATCAATAAATTTAATAAAAGTTCCCTACGGGATTGCGGAGAGTGGGTAACTTTACAAAACAATCCTGAAGTTAATCAAAAAGAAAAAGTAAGAGTAAGGGAACCTTGATCCAAACCTCACATACAAAAATTCTCAAGATGCACATAGACCTAAATGTAAAATCTAAAACTATAAAGTACCTAAAAGAAAACATAAGAGAAAACCTATGTGTGACCTTGGGTTAGACAAAGCTCTCTTAGTTAAGACACAAAAAGCACAGACTATAAAAAAAATGATAAACTTCATCAAAATTAATTTTTCTACTGTGAAAAACTGTGAAGGACAATATTAAGAGAATGAAAAGCAACAGAATGGGAGACTGGATACCTGATAAAGAACTTGTACATAGAATATGTAAAAAAACTTGCACAATTTAATAACAGAAACACACCCAATAACAGACAATTTGAATACACACTTCACCAAAGAGATAGGGATGGAAAATAAACACATGAAAAGATGCTCAACATAATAACTAGTTATTAGGGAACTGCAAATTAAAACCACAATGAGCCCTAGCCGGTTTTGTTCAGTGGTTAGAATGTCAGCCTGCGGACTGAAGTGTGCCAGGTTCCATTCCAGCCAAGGGCACATACCTTGGTTGCAAGCTCAATCCCCAGCCCAGGTCGGGGTTTGTGTGGGAGGCAATCAATATACCTTTCTCACATTGAACTCTCTCTCTCTCTCTCTCTCTCTCACAGAAGCAATGGAGCCCTGCCGGGCATGGCTCAGCGGTTGAGTGTCGACCTAGGATCCAGGCGATTGGGGTTCGATTCCCAGTCAGGGCACATGCCCAGGTTGCAGGCTCGATCCCCAGTCAGGGCACATGCCCGGGTTGCGGGCTCGATCCCCAGTCAGGGGCATGCAGGGGGAAGCCGATCAGTGACACTCTCATCATTGATGTTTCTCTCTCTCTCTCCCTCTCCTTTCCTCTCTCTGAAATCAATAAAGATATACTAAAAAAAAGAAACAATGAAGAAAAAAAATCCTCGGGCAAGGATTAATAAAATAAATAAAACCACAATGAAATACTACTATATATCCACTATGGTGGCTAAAATGTAGTAAACTGCCAATATCAAGGGCTGGTGAGAATTAAAAGTGATACAGCCACTTTAGAAAGAGGTATTTACTCAAGAGAAAGGAAAACATATATCTATTCCAAGATTTGTATATGAAAGTTTGTAGCAGGCTTACTCATAATCATCAAAAACCAGAAACAATCCAAATGTCCAACAACTAGCAAATGGAAAAACAAATTGTGGTATCTCCAGACAATGAACTACCTCTCAGAAATAAAAGGGAATGAACTAAATGATGCAACAATACTGATGAATCTCAAAAGCAATAGGCTAGCCTAGCCCGGCCTGGCTCAGCAGTTGAGCATTGATCTAGGATACAGGAGATCAAGGTTCGATATCCAGTCAGGGCACATGCCCAGGTTATAGGCCCGATCCCCAGCAGGGGGCATGTGGGAGGCAGCCAATTAATGACTGACTCTCATCATTAACATTTCTCTCTCTTTCTCTCCCTCTCCCTTCCTCTCTCTGAAATCAATAAAGATATATTTAAATAAAAAATTAAAAAAAAGGCTAAGTGAAAGAAGCCAAACACAAAAAAGCTAGATAGTGTATGATTCAACTTATATAACATTCAGGAAAAGGCAAAACTATTGGGACAGAAAAAAGATCACCCCTGGGACTAGAGGTAGTGGGGGAGCAGTGAGTGGCAAGGCGAAACTTTGAGGTGACAGAAAACCAACTAAGATTAAAAACAAAATATTCTCTTTGGACAATGCAGTTATGTTACATTTTTTGGAGGTTAAGAGTATACAAAATGGCAATTCTGATAACTCAAGGTTAAACATATTTCAACTAGCATTATCCACACAGTACATTTCCTTTCTAGTTCTCAAACCATTAATATCTGCCTTTTTTGCTTACTTGACAATTGTTCCATTGTCTGTGAGCTGCTGATCAACTTCTCATCCCATTATCACCTTTCTGCTGTTCTCATTTTGAAAAACACCTGCCAAAATTTTCCTGAATATTTACCAGACATCTCTTCTGAGAAGGCAAAAATGGGCTGCAGTGCAACTCATTCACTTTCCACATAGTTATTGAGTACCTAAAGGTTGAGGGCCTGACCTGAAGCAAGATAATCATAGCTTCACATTTCACAGAGCTTACATTCTAGTGAAGACAACTAAACAGATGATTAAAATTAAATGAAGAAAGTCAGAATAGAAGAAGTACACAGGGATATGGGAAGAAATAGTAAGGGGACTTACCCTAGCCCAAAGAGTAGCAAAGGCCTCCCTTTCAAGTTGAATCCTAAAAGATGAGTAGACATTAGCTAGATGTAGAAGTGTGGAACTAGGGAAAGAAGGATAAAGGATATAGAAAACTCTACACATCAAGGAGCACTGAGAAGCTGAAGAGCTGAACAAGGGTATGATCATCCAGAGCCTTGGAGGACATTTTATATATTTTTAAATTTTTTTAAAATATGTTTTTATTGATTTCAGAGAGAGGAAAGGAGAGGGAGAGAGAGAAACATGAATGAGAGAGAAACATCAATCAGCTGCCTCCTGCACGCTCCCTACCAGGGATCCCACCCACAGCCTGCCCTGACCAGGAATCAAACCCGAGACCTCCTGGTGCATGCATGGAACGTCACTCAACCAACTGAGCCACACCAGCCAGACTTGGAGGACATTTTAAGGAATGTGAACATCATCACTTAAACAGAAAAGTGACATATCAAATACTCATTTAGATCTTTAGTTGTCACTCAGGCTGCAGTATGATGAATTAATAGAAAGATCATATTTAATTTTTTAAAAAATATGTCTTTATTGATTTCAGAAAGAGGACAGGAGAGGGAGAGAGCGCAATGGAAACATCAATGATGAGCAAGTCACTGACCGGCTGCCTCCCACATCCCCCCTAGTGGGGATCAAGCCCAAAACCAAGGCATGTGCCCTGACCAGGAACTGAACATCTATCTGCTGAATCATAGGTAGATGCTCAACCACTGAGCCACGCTGGCCAGGCAATCTTGGGGTTTTAGAGAGACCTTTTAAAGGCTGTGAACAGCCAGTTACCTAAGAACTACAAGAGGATCTGAGATTATCTGCTCCTCTTACAAAAAGCAACCACTACTATCTGCCACTATAAGAACACTTTTAAAAGGGTCCCCTCTAGCACAGCCAGGGTGGCTTAGCGGTTGAGAACTGACCTATGATCCAGGAGATCGAGGTTCAATTCCAGGGCAGGGCACATGCCTAGGTTTCGGGCTTGATCCCTGGTAGGGGGCGTCCAGGAGGCAGCCTATCAATGACTCATCATTGATGTTTCTATCACTCTCTCTCCCTCTCCCTTCCTCTCTCTGAAACTTATAAAAAAATATTTTTTTTAAAAAGGGGGTCCCCTCCACACAAGCAGACAGACACTAACTGAACAGATCTATAAAGAACTTTTTTAAACCTTTCCAATAGACTCATTGCTAATGTGATTTGCACCTGGTAACAGAGCTCTAACACTATAAGGTATTTGCCTGCATCTCAAACTCATATCCACAGCCCATCCACATTTTTTCAATGATATGCTTGTTCTCTCCATCTGAAATCACAGAATTACACATAAACCCTCCTTTCTTGCTGCATACATATTCAATAATCATGGTGCCCCTATCATATACTCCCTCTCAAAATCTTCCTTTCTATGTCCAGGAGTACACCAATCATTTTATCACTAAAATCACTGCATCTTATTACTACAGTAGTCTCCAATATCCTTGTCTCTAATTTTTCTCTCAGCCAATCATTCTATACACCACCACCAAAAATACTGATTTGAATATATTATCACCCTACTAAAACAACTGTGTCTTGCTGTTTTTGACCACAGAATAGTCTGAACTCCTTATCCTGGCAATTAAAAGGCAGATTGTGGAAGACTTTCAACTGCTATGCCACTATCCTATATCCCAATTTTGTACAAAATCACCAACCAGCCAAATGGTTCTATTCACAGGCCACTGAACATGTTGTGTACACTCCAGTCTCTACAATCTTACTACACCATCCCCCTGCCTACTTAACAAGTCAGTTTCCATCATCTCCATTTAGCTAAAACCTACTTTTCCATCAAAGACCAGCTCACTTATTTGGCAAACTATCTCAAAATGAAAGGTACCCTTCTTGATGAAGGAAATTTAAAAATATTAACACAATTTGCACAGCTTAGAGTTGGAGCTCTGAAGTCAAACTATCTAAAGATCTGAAACCTAATTTACTACTTAATCTTACATTCTTGGGCAAGTTACTTAAATCTTCTGAGTTTCCATACAAAATTATAAAAGGTTAATATCTAACTGAACTCTTTTAAAGTTCTGAAAATTAAATAAAAATACATATAACGTGCTGAATACAGTTCTATAAATGTTAACTATTGTTATTATTGTTTCAGTACTCCAGAAGCTTATTTTCTAGCTCAAGTTGTACCCAAGTACTCACTGCATCAGCTTGTCACCCATCTCAAAAAAGCTTGACAGAATTTACCATATGATTCTACTTATACCAATAAATTTATAGTATTTGCTGCTCTTAATTTCATGATCAATATATCCATCCCACACACGCTAAAAAATTATAGTACTTATTTTGGTGTCCGAAATCAAGAGAGACTGCCAAATTTTAATCTAGATAGAAGAGCAGCAGTAAAGCATAGGAAAAGAAGTCATGCCTATGTATGGTGTCAGTTGGGTACTGGAAATATCAGGGGGAACACTTTGTAAAGTATACGATTATCTAACTACTATGCTGTACACCTGAAACTAATATAAAATAATAGTTAATGTAAACTGTAATTGGAAAAAAAGAGTATTAATTTATTTTGAATTCCCCGCCCCCAAAATTAATTCATTTTTTATTTAGAAAGAGTTTGGTATCATTTTTTTTCTTTCTTTTTTGTGTTAATCTTCAACTGAGGATATTTTTTCCATTAATTCCTAGAGAGAGTGGGAGGGAGGAGGGAAGAGGAAAGGAGAGGGAGAGAGAGGGAAAGAGAGGAGAAAACATCAATGTGAGAGACACATATGGATTGGTTGCCTCCCACATGTACCCTGATAGGGGCCAGGGATCAAACCTGCAACTCAGGTACATCCCCTTGACCAGGAATCAAACCCAAGACCCTTCAATGCACAGGCTGAGGCTCTAACCACTGAACCACACACACCTGCCAGGGCTGGAATCATTCTTTAACCCCTCATGAAAGTTTCCTCAGGCAAGGATGATTAATTGATACTAGCCATTAGGCAAAAAATAGTTGGCGAATTGGGTGCTGACAAAGCATCACCTCACAGATTACAAACTAAATGCAAATAGAAAAATGAACTATTACAATGGTGACAACGGTCGCCTCAACAAAGTGATCAAATTTAGCATCTTTTCTAATGGCACTATTGCCCCCGGATGTAATGCAATATGAAATACACCTATGAAATAATCTTACCCAAACTATTTAATCTGAATTTAATCAAGCCTTTACACCAAACTTCTGGTTTACAAGAAATACAAAGGATCAAGTTATATACCACAATAAAACAACTGTTTAAAAATTATGACTATAGGAAAACCTACAAGATAACAGCTTTGTTGAACTGCTATCTTCAAACAGTCAATGTCCTATGGAAAAAAGTGAGGACAGGTCTAGATATAAATAAATAAACAGATGTAGTATATTTTGGCTATAACAGAATTGGGGTAATTGGAAGAATCTGTATATGGACTGGATATATGATTATTTTCTTAAGTGTTTTAATGTTTTGTGGTTATGCAGTTAATAAAATGAAAGCTGAGATACTTACTAATGAAGTATGATGTCTACAATTGACTTTCAGATGATTCTGCACATGCGTGCACGCATACACACGATAAATATTAACAGCTGTTGAATCTAGGAGGAAAATCTACAAAGGATCATTGCATTATTCCTACAACTTCTCTGTATAAAAACTTTTTATAATAAAAGTTTTTTTAAAAAAGAAATAACTTGGAAAAAATTTTGAAGTTTATCTTTACCTTCTTCCTGTTTACCAGTTACCACAGTCTAAAGGGAAAAAACTTAAGTTAACTGTAGCATTGTATAGTTGGGCTCCAACCCTGGGAGAGATGATGTTGATCCAAATTCTTTATAACTAACTATGAAACTCTGAACTAGAAAAAATTCAGAATTTTAATCTAAAAATACTGAGATAATACCATGGCACCTGGCAAGCACTCAATAAAAGCCCACCTAATCTCAATATTTTTTCTATGCTAATGTGACTGAATGCACACCAACTTCATAAGCACCTGCTTCACTTAGCTGTTATGGGCTTTTTGTTTGCTTAGATTATTTACTTTCCTGATACTAAACAGATATTGGTACATCCATGCTCATAGAGGCAATTTTCACAATAGCGAAAAGGTAAAAGAACTCGAGTATCCATCAAAGGATGAATGGATAAACAAAATGTGGCATATACATACAATGGAATATTATTCAGCCTTAAAAAGGACATTCTGACATGAATGAACATGGGTGAACCTTGAAGACATTATACTAAATGAAATAAGCCTGTCACAAAAGGAAAAATATATTTTTAAAATATTTTTATTGCTTTTTAGACAGAGAGGGAGGGAGAAAGAGAAACACTGATGTGAGAGCAGAACATGGATCAGTTGCCTCCTGCATACCCCCTACCACGGATTGAGCCAGCAACCCAGGCTTGTGCCCTCACCAGGAATTGAACCAGCAATCTTTTGAGTGCACCAGATGACACCTAACCAACTGAGCCACAATGGCCAGGGCCAAAGGAAAAATATTTTATGATTCCACTCATATGAGGTACTTAGTTAAAGTAGTCAAATTCATAGAGACAGAAAGTAGAATTGTGGTTACCAGGGGCTAGCGGGGGTTGGAGGGGCTGTTATACTTTGTTTTGTTTTTTTAAGTTTTATTGATTATTAGAGGGAGACGAAGGAAGAGGACAAAGATCAGTATGAGAGCAAAACGTCCACCGGCTGCCTCCTGCACACGCCTACCAGGGATCAAGCCTGCAACCTGGGCATGTGCCCTGACCGGAAACCAAATGCACAACCTTTTCAATGAACAACATCCAACCAACTGAGCCATTCAGGTCAGAGCATACAGAATTTCAGTTTGGGAAGATGAAAAAGTGTGGAGAGGGACAGCAGTGATGGATGCACAACAATGAGAACATACTTAATGCCACTAAACTATACATTTAAAATGGCTAAAATAATAAATTTTATGTTATGTACTTTATCATAAATGTAAAAAACAATTTTTTAAAAAGCTAACCTAAAAAATATACAAACACATCTATTCCACAGATATACCAAATTGTTAATGATAGTTTGGGAATGGGGAAGAATTTCACTCTTTTTTTAATTTCCCGAGTATGTGCCCTGACCGGCATGATGACTCTCCAACCGTGAGCCACACCAGCCAGGGCTGTTTTTCCCATTGATTTTAAAGAGAGAGGAAGGAAAAGGAGGAGAGGGGGTTTGAGAGGGGAGAGAGAAAACATTGATCAGCTGCCTCCCGTACACACCCCGACCAGGGACCAAACCCGCAATCTGGGTATGTGCACTGACCAGGAATGGAACCCCAGACCCTTCAGTGCACGGGACAATGTTCCAACCGAACCATACAGCTGGGGCAAGAATTTCACTCTTTAAAATATACATATATATGTTTTTGAAATTTTATAAGCACTATTAATTCTGTAATGGAAAAAATGTCAATCCTAGTTATTTTGGGGTGAAATTATGTATGTTGGGAATATGCATTAAAATATCAGAGCAAAAGATAAAAATAAGAGGAGGAAGGCAAATGAAACATAAATTGTAAAACACTGTTAAGTGTTGAAAAAGGATAATGGACAGACCCAGAATTCATTACAATATTCTGGTTTCCTTAGTATTAATTAAAAATTTCATGATAAAAAATTAAATATTTTCAATCTACAATTCAAGAAAAAATATGTCCAACATGTTTAATGTTCCTTCAAACATGAAATGTTAGAGGTTATAATAATATTAGTTTAGTTGGTAAGAATGCACGTTTTTTATCGATTTTCAATCGCACAAAAAAAGATTTTATATAAGCGACAATATTTCATAATTCTTTTCTCTACTACAAATTAAGTATTATTATTTTTCAATATTCTATTTTAAGTAGTTTATCCATAGTTTGAAAGTTTAATTCCTTTAAGGATGGTGAAAAATCAATGGCATTTACTATAATAACTTTCAACTGCTGAAATATAAATTTCTGTCAAAAAGTTAGTATGGTTTATACTCACACACACCAGAAATTCCTAGAAACCAGGATACCAATGGGAAAGCAAGTTATACCTATCCATGAATTCAGTGAAACCAAATATCTCCAATGTATTAAATGGTAGGAAAAAAGGGTTAGGAACTAACATCTCTCATGAAGGCCTACAATATGCAAAGTTCATATAATTCTCACCATCATGCTGTGAAAAAGAGAGTATCTCTATATAACAGATGAGTATAGGCTCAAAAGGATTGGCTTCACCAATGTCAGAAAAACAGGAACAAGTCAAAATAAGGCTAAAATTTAAGATCTCTCCTTGAAAAACATACCCAAACAGGGAGAAAAAGAATCAGAAATTCCATCTTTGACGTAAAGTAGAAGACACTGTAACTGTAACCTGAAATACAATGTATAAAGACAGAAAGCTGATGGTGAAATAGTGACTTAGAATAGAAGGTTAATGTTAAGTCCCTACAAAAAGAGATGACAATCCTATTTACTCTGAAGTACTACAGAAAGGCTTAGTAATTGAAGGCGCTGGGAGAGGTAAGAGAAGAGAAGCCCCCCCAACACACACACACACGTGCGCACACACAACTAACGTAATGAGAGATATGGTCTCCAGCAAAACTGAATCAGAGTTGCTCCAGGCTTAGGGTGATCCCACACACAAGTTAAATGTTGGTATGAAAGCAGGGAGACCAATTGAAAATTTATAAACTGAATGGTGAGATTTGCAGCTTTCTTTCCCTACCTAGTATTAGTACTCTGCCATCTAAACTCATAATATCTGCCAATCCCCTCCTCTCTCCATTATTCGATTTACCAACAGACAGGAAAATGAAGGACCTTTATCTGAAGAAACTGAAAGCCTTCTTATTCACCACCCAGAGAAAAGAAATAAAGGTAAAGACATGGGAGTTCACTAGTCATTAAGGCATGTTCGTGCATGCCCAGTGAGCTTTCTATCACCTTTGGAACTTTCTCTTAGTTATGAAGGAACTGCTAAGGATCACACAGATATGAAGAAAGCCTCCAACAAAAAGAGACCAAAACAAACAGAAGTCAGAGGAATCAAAAGCAATGCAAGGAATAGAAGAGCATGTCAAAGAAACGACAATATCCTTGAAGAAGTAACAGATGTTGTATCCCATGAAAAAGGAACAAGATGCTATAATATGGGAACAATGAACAAAAGCTCATAAAACATTTTGCTGAATTGCTAAAATTCAGTGAAAGGGTTCAAATCTCCCAGGCAGTTGACCAAAAAACAACTTTTTGGAGATCAAATCTTGAAACATCAACACTGCAGCCAAGCAATAAGGGAACACCTCTAAACTTTTGAGGAAAATAATTTCCAATATAGAAATCTCTCAACAGCCAGTCAAGTGTGAAGATAAAAATAAAATCCCCCCAAAAACATTCCCATACAGCCTTTCATAGTAATAGTAGAGGAAACCAAAATGAAGGAATAAACCAAAAGGCAGGCACGGAATCCAGAAAAAAAGGACTCAACTGATGTGAAAGAAATTCCCAGAATGTCAGCAAAGGGAAGTCCCAATTTGACAGCTCTGCAGCAGGCCTAAAAGGAAGCAATCCAGAAAAAAGCAGGAAGGACAGCTACAGAAGAGATGGATGACAACAGAACACATGGAACTGGTAAGTATATCTGAGAAATCTGACCATGTGGAAAATTGTACTGAGAAGCATTTTATGAAGCTGCTGGAGAGTATAGAAAGACTTTGCCAGACAAAACTAACCCAATGAAAAAAATGAGGCATTAAAAACAAAAGAAAAATGAAACCATAATAAACTATCTCAGCAGTGACAAATATTTGATGAAAACTCTGAATATGAATTTAACCTAAAACTGTGCAATAACAATATTAGAAAGATGGAGAATAGTCTAGTTTGAAAAATCTTTGAACAGCTATCCCTTTAAAATCACTGACACTGACTTGGCCAGGTAGCTCAGTTGGTTAGGAGCATCATCCTGATATGCTAATGTTTTGGGTTTGATCCCTGGTCAGGGCACATACAAGAAGCAACCAATGAATGCATAAATAAGTGGAACAATAAACTGATGTTTCTCTCTCGCTCTCTCTCTCTCCTCTCTCTCTAAAAAATCAATAATTAAAAAGTCTTCAAAAAAATAAAATCACTGACATTTTACATACCTCAAATTATTTCATTCTTAGAAAAGCCTCTATTATTATTAGAGTTAAATTCTGTAACTACACTTTCAAGTCAGAAATTCAGTAAAATGCTCTGGTTTTGTCTTGGGATACTTCACAGGGTCTAAGAAAAAAGAAATAATAAATGCAAAGCAAAAACTAACAAAAATTAGATGATTTATATAAGTTTTATTGGTTACTGGTATCAGTTAAGGAATTTTGTTATCAAATATGCTTGTTCTGTATTATAATATAACTCTAAATGTTGGATACCTTCACTACATGTCCCACTTTTACTTCCACATTTACTGATTCAGTAAGTTATTCAGTCGCACAAGAAAATGGGCTGTGAACTCTTTAGCAGATTACCTCTATAAGCACCAAAGCCTGGTTATTTTCTAGTTTTAAAAAGCTAAAATGTTTTGCACATTTTTTATAAGAAATTTAACTTTTACTTGATAACTCAGGCTATCATGCAAGACAGCTACAGCACTATGGCAGAGGCTTTAGGTGTGCAAGGCATCAATCCATATACTAATGGGCCTAGACTGGTATGCTTTTATAATTCTCTTGTTTATCACTCTTAACTTTCAAATCTACTGTCAATGATCCTTCCTATATCTGAATTGACCCACCTTTTAATTTGTTATGAGATTAACAAAAACAAATGATCATGCTTCTGACTCAACGTTTACTAAATGCCCTGCCCATAATTAATAATAATACAGATAATATGTTAGAATGTTAGCCAATGCTAAAAAACTAGCAGTTCTTACTAAAGACTTAAAAATCACACACACAAAAACTCTACTACAAATAAGTAAAGGAGCAGTAGCTTAATGAAGTTGAGAGGCTAGATCTTTTGGATTTTTGTATGTTTTTTTTGTTTGTATCTTGAAGGAAGGATCTATTCCTTACTTTGGTGTCTTAATAGCTAACTTATGGTTCCGATTCAGACTGTTCAATCAATGAGCAATGAGATAACTGAGGGGGTTCACTGAACTCTCCTATGTGCTATCTATGAAATATCCAACTTAGAGTAACACTAAAAAATAGGTATATGTACCTAAAACAAGATATCTAGTTATCCATTCACTAAGGTTTTTATAAAAAGCACAGAAAAATACGAACTGTATTACAAAGTAGGAATTTTATATTTGCAATTATAATGACAGGGTGAGGCAAAAGCAGGTTTACAATTGTGTGAGTACACAAAACACAGAGTTTATTCTTGTATTACTTATTACCTATTGTATTATTTTCCATATGAACTGTAAATCTACTTTTGCCCCACCCTGTATATTGAATGCATGTATATAATCTTGCTACTTTAATACCACTGTTGCTTAAGAATCTTCTTAATTGATTAAAACAGAACTAATTCAGTTATATCTGAGCTTTAGAAGGATATAAGCACTTCCCAAATTAAGAGGGAAATATTTTCACCATTAAATTCACCACCAAGATACTGAAAGCAATCCTCTTTGATTTTTAGTTTTTTTCTCAATAAAATAGCAGCATTTCTGTCAAAAAATGAAAATCTTACAAGTTTTAATATGTAGTCACTAATCAAAAAAACTAAATAAGTCATGGAAAAACATCTTCCCCACATCTTAATGTAAAGCTATCATTGTTTACATTCAGGCTTAATAAGGTAAGCTGCAGCCTTCAAGGAGAGGATTCTAAATGCAATGTAAAAGACTAGAAAAATTTCTCTTTTAACAGCCATTTCACTTTAAGGGCCATTTATGTGTTCCATATTTTAAGTCAGAATAGTTGAAGAATGCTTACTTATTTTCGGCCATTCCAATACACTGACAATGTTATATCCATATTCACTTCCTCATTCGAATAACTTAGGAAAGCAAACACTGTTTACACATTTGCAATGCACAGACTTCCAGGTACTTAAAATTTTTAAATGTAACCATTAAAACAAAGTAGCTTTAAAATACTAACCAACTACAATTCCAGACTAATAGTAGTATAAAAACCACTTTCCTAGAGCCAACATTCTCCAAAGCTGAGAGCTCTTTACCTTGTGCAGGAGTACATGCTGGCTATGCTTAGATGTCAAAGCTCAGGTGGCTATGCTTAGATGGCAAAACATCAAGGAAGAAGTTAACTGTTGCTACATACTTCTGTACAGCATTTTAAAAAATTGTGAAAATAGCCATTCTAATTCAAATATACAGAGAATTTTTCATGATGTAAGCTACCATTAGATCAGCAATGCTTACTGCTTGCCATTTCATTTTTCCTTTCAAAACGAAAATACTTTGCCATACTGTGTATCAATGTATATTTATATTAAAGACCATTGTGTACTTTAAGTTTCTGATCACATGAAGATCTAATTTTCAACCAGTCTCCATGTTGTACCACTGTCGTATTCTTGTGTATCAACAGCTATATAGGTAGGACCATCTATTTTAAAGAAATGCTTTCTGAAAATTATATGGCTAGCCTACATTTTAAAACTATCTAGCCGTGTCTGAAAAGGACGCATAAGAATTTGCCTTTTTCTGACGCTAAAGCATTTTGCAGCGACTTGCTCTGGCCCCAAAACGTTAACGCTCCTGATTTTATTATTCGTTGCAGGGGGAAAAATTTTATACACACACATATATGGCTTAAAATGCTTTCTGAAGGATATAGTATTTCAAACAGGACCACTCAAAACAAGACTGTGGAGCGGAAAGGAGAATGAAGGGAGGGTTCCGAAGGTACCTTACGAAACACCATACTTTGGGCCCTGCACGCTACCTCATTTCCCTAATAGGGATGAAAAGCTCAGGCCTCTGGTAGCTTCCAGCTGACGCCAACGCTCTCCACACCCCTTCTGACAGGATTTTCTGGCGCTAGAGCCTTGTCAAAAACATGAATTCCATGATCAAGTCTAAAAGATCTAATAATCAATCGAGCGACTCTTATAAGAACCGACCCTTCAGGATCCCGTTCCCTACCATCTCCCTCCGTAGCCAAACACTCCTAGACTGGTCTTCTAGACCGAATTCTACAAATCTTGTAGCGTATTATCTGAGACAGAAAAGATAGAGTTTCGGCCATTCCCCTCGCTGCGACCGAAATTACAGACTCCATTTCCTGTCCCCACGAGGGCTGCAAAATCGCCTGCTGAGAACTGGACGCCTCGCCCCCTCCAGGCTGGCGCACGCGGCCCCCGCACTCCCCGGCCCGGACCAGGCTGGCGCGGCGGGGTGGCTGCAGCCGGGGTGCCCTCCCCCCATTACGGCGCCGGCACCGGCACCCACCTCGCGGCGGCGGCTTCACCTCCCCGTTCTCCTCCCGGGCGGACCCACAGGCCTCGCCCGCCCCGCCAAGGCCGTGCCTCCTCCTTTCCTTCTCTCGCTTTTCCTTGGTTCGGCGCGGCTTGGCGTTGGCCGCGGAGGCGGCGGCCGGCAAGAGAGGGTGAGGCTGAGCGTGCAACAGCGTAGGAGGGACCAGCAGTTTGCGCGGCACCGGCTGAGACGAGGAAACGGAGGCTGAGGACGGGACGGCCGTGCCTGCGGAAAAAGAGAAACTGCTCCGAGCAGAGGATGGGGAGGGGGCAGCAGACAGAGCGGCGAAGCTCCAAGACGCGGGGCTGCCGTAGCTCTGAGGCGAAGGTGCCACCGGCGGCTGCAGCTGCCTGCTGTTCCCGCCGCTGCCCCCTTCTCCGTTCAGTCTCCGCGGCGCCTTCTTCTCCTCAGTCCGGACCTTCTTGGTGGACAGAGGACCCGGTGGGTCCCGGGAGGCAGTCTGCAGCTTGCCAAACGGTTCTTTTCCCGAGACGGTAGAGGCGGCGGCAGCAGCGCTGTGCGCTGGGTTCGGCGGTTCCGCCATTTTGCGTTCCTGTTGTATTTACTCTCCTCCGCTCCCAGGCGCGGGGCAGGGGCGGGCCCTCAGTGAGGGGCGGGAGAGGGGCGGGGCGTCGTGGCCACCGGCCTGGCCCTTCATTGGGCAAGCCACCCTGAGCGATCTCTCTAAAAACCAATTAATGGAGCGAATCTTGAGCCGAAGAGGCGGGATCGCCAAGTGGACTCACTTTGGAGGTCACAACTCCGCGGGGCTCCACTAGTGGCCCGGAGAGCTGCGAGGAGGAGGGGTGTTTTGAATTGTCGCCACCGTGAACTCCGGTGGCCTGTGAGTGTCAGGGAAGAACCCCCACTCCGGACCCAAAAACTTGCCCCGGCCCCGGACGTCTCTGCTTCGATGACTTTGTCGTATCGCTTTCTCTTCATATTTCCCTTGAGTCCTTTCAGTCCCTCCCTGCCTCTTCGCGCCCAGAAAACCGAATTTCGCAGATGCACAGCTCAAAGGAGAACATTTGCCCGGGAATTAAGTCGTTCCTTTTTGTTGACAGTATTCGATTGATGGGAGGGACTAAAAGTCACTTTTGTAAAGATTCGTTACTAAATCTTTTGCTAAAATCGTCTACTCTTAAAGTTTGAGGGAGATAACTTCCTGGAAACCTAGAACTTTGGGATTACTTCTGAGTTTGAAGGTAAGAGTCTCCGTGGATAAGTACTTTTTCACTTTTGTGATTGGGCCCTTAAAGATTTTAATTTTATCATAATTATTATAACTCAGACTCGCCAAGAAAAATCCGTTAGTGATATTTATAGTTGTTTGTAAAGCAAGGTTTTTTCAAGTTTATTTTAGTGTTTAGTTAACATCCTGAGTGTTAAATGTTTTGTAAGCATGTGCTTTGATGTTTAGAAGATAAGGAATTTGGGGAAATGAGTTCACAGTAATACTCTTGCAAACAAAACGAGGAGCACGATTTTAATTAAGCTCTGAGGTCTCACATGAGATCGAAAGTCAAAGGAGTAGACTGTAGAAATAATAGTCAAGTCAGGAGATGACCAGTCGAAGGATATTTTTAGTCCTAAAAGGAGGCCTAAGTTGCTGTAAACTATCTGGAAAACAGTTAAAAGTAACTATCCAGGATTGCCAATACTTACTTTTGACTTAATGAAGTTTGATTTTTGACACCATCCCCTTTTGTTTTTTCCTTTTTTAGAATATTTTGGAGTCAAAATTTAATATTGGTTTATAGACTTGTTGTTTGAGGTGCCTCCAAATTTTAAAGTGAAAATATTTACTTCCATTAATACCTAACAATGAAAGCAAGTGAAAATTTTGTAGTTGGAATTGACTGGTAGCAGATGTCTTGACGCAAAGTAGCATTGGTGGAAGAAGACAGAGCTGGAAATCATCTACTAACCAGCTTTGTGACCTCAGTCTGGGTGCTTCATCTGTCAGAACCTCTGTTTTATTGGTTAAGTAAGTAAATTTAGTTGCTTGATCCCTAAGATCCCTTTAAACTTTAAACTTCTGCCTGCCGTATTCAAGAAGCTTTTCAAAATCACACTGAAACCATTACAATTAAAATAGCTTCTTAATTGTTGACCTTCCAGATATAGAAAAGTGTCTCTTACGTACATTAATGTAGTGCCTGGAAACTTGCACTACTTATTTCCTCATCTCCCACACAGAAGTCAGGAATATCTGACTACATGAGGGCCCAGCTAAAGTGAACTGCCATCTGTGTGAATTTGTTATTCCTTGCACTATACTGTTTTAAATTTGCAGAGCCTGGGCAAGAATGGCTATGGAGGCTCACATACCATGTGTCCAAATATTTAAGTTATAAATCAAACTGAGAAAGTTTTTAAAAAATATATTCTGCTTTACTACCTTGACACATCTACTTAAATGATTATCTGGAAAGCTGGGTTTAAATTTCAAGTTCTCAGACTCTTAGAGATCGACTGACTCCATTCTCTTCCCATTCCTAGCTTCACCTACCACACCAAAAGGGACCATGCATGCATGCAGTCAACACGTCCAAGCTTATATACACACCCTTCATCCCCTGCAAGTAGTGATGCATAATCAGCAACTAGGTCTGCCCTCAGATCTAGCCAGTCTAAAGAGGAGTGCAGGCTCCAGGCAGGCACGGCCCCTTGACCTCATAGACACCTTGCCATTTGCCACAGAATGAGGGTCCTTACACAAGTCTAAGGGACAGTACTATTATAAAACCTACTCAGTTACCTGTTTTCTCTCCCATGTATTCAGCCATTCCCTTTCAACTAGATCATTCCTAACAACATTGAACTAGGAGAGAATTCCCACCACTATCACCAGTTCCTACTGGCTTCATCTCTGCTAGCACTAAAAACCATCCATTTTTCTCCATGTCTACTGTTGCCACCCTATTCCAAGTACCACCCCCTCTCACCTGAAAGACTACATTAGCCTTTTTTTCTGGCCTCATTATATTCTAGTTTTCTCAAATCTGTACTCCATTCTGCCTAGCACACTCTTTTCAAAACTTAAATCTGATCATGTCACTTTCCTTGCTTGAGACCTGTCAATGGCTTTCATTGCTCTTAGGATAAAGAACAAAATCCTTAATATGACTACAAGACCTATCATCTACTCCTTCCTCTTCCATGTCAAGAGAAAAGGTCTTTAAAATGAAAAAACAAAATAATAAAAGAATGAGGTGAAAAGTAAAGAAAAACATTAGAGGAAAAAGAGAGAAAGAGAAAGGTCTTTAATTAGCAGAATGCACCATGCTATCTTTCAACATAGAACTATTGTAGATGTTTCCCTCTGCCTGGAATGCTTTTCTCTTTTCCTAATGCTTATATGATGGTTTGGATAACAAATGATTATATGATGAGCATAACAGAAGCAGATGTCATGAATACCTCCTGTATTTCTAACCTGAATGACTTGATGGACAGTGGTACCATTTACTGAGCTAATAAACAGGAAGAATGACAAGTTTGGAATATTCTCTCACCTTGGTCCTGATGAACATGAGGTGCTTGTGAAACATCAAATCCTTTGGATCTCAGCGCAAGCCAAGCCTCACTTCCTTGGAGAAGCCTACTGTCTCTTCTCTGTCAACACTAGATTCCTTCCTCTGATACTTGGCTCATGTTTATCTCATCTACTCTCCAGCCATCATTTTAACTGACCTCATTGTCCATGCTAATGACCTATCCAATATTTTTCCCTCAGTATTTCTTCTTGGACCTGCATATCCATTCAGTTTCATCCATAAACTCCAATGGATCCTTCTTAATCTTTTTCATCACCCTTTCATCTCTGAAATCCTAAACTGCAGTGTTTGAATATTCAGCTTTCTTACTCCTTAACACCATTGCCTTGCCCTTTGACCTCAGGATAGCTCCCAGACTTTCTTTTTCACCTAATTATGGTTACCAGATAAGATATAGGACACCCAGTTAAATTTGAATTTCAGATTAACAATGAGGAAAATTTTAGTATGAGTATGGCCCATACAATATTTGCCAACTTTCATGTTGGCAGTTCTAATTTATCCCACACCTAGTACAGGGTTCAGCAAACTTGTGTAAAGAGCCAAATGGTAAATATTTTAGGCTTTGCAAACCACATGATCTGTGTAGCAATTACTGCTTGTAGCCCAGAAGCAGCCATAAATGATAGATAAACAAAGGTGAAACTACAAAAATACTAGGAAGGATAGAATTGATCTGCAAGACATAGTTTACTGACTTTTACTATAGGATTGTGACTTCTACCTTTATACCATTTGAAAAGATAATTGAACATCTCATGCCACACTCCCCTTTGCTCATGCTGCATCAGCCACACTAGTTTTCTCTCTTTTCCTTGATCTTGCCCATTCCTGCCTCAGACCCTTTGCCCAGGCTGTTTCCCATGCTTGGAATGGTTCCTTCCTCCCACCCTCAATGCTCACTTCTTGCAAATGTTATTAAATTGAATGTCACCATTCAATTTAAGGTGGCTTTCTTTTCTTTTTAATATGTTTTTACTGATTTTAGAGAGAGAGGAAGGGAGAACGAGAGAGAGATAGAAACATGGATGAGAGAAAAACGTTGATTGGCTGCCTTCTGCACACCTCCTACTGGGGACCCAGCCTGCAACCCCAGCATATGTCCTAACCAGGAATCAAACTGGCAACGTCTTGGTGTGTAGGATGACACTCAAACAACTGAGCCATACCCACCAGGCAAGGTGGCTTTCTTTTCATTATTCTCTATCATAGCATTCCCTTTCTTTCAGAGCACCCATCACAGTTTGTAATTATTTTACAATTATTTCTTTACTTGTTATCATTTGTCTCTTAAGTAAACCATAGCTCCATGGGAAAAGGAACCATATCTTTCTTAGTCACTCTTATTCACCAGTGTATCTCAAGAATCTAGCAAAATGCCTTGATAAAACACTCAGCAGATGTTTATTGACTGGATAAACCAATCAGTAACTCAGCCTGAATTCTGATTAGCCAATTTAATTGCTTATGCCAGAAACTGATAGTTCTATAGTAGTCCCAAGGTATGCCCACAAAAAAACCTGGTAAATTAAGTTATACCTACATGTATGTTTCAATCATAGTGACTTTTTTAATGCATTTGTTTCATTTTTTTCTTAATGTATTTGTATATTGATAAGTTGAAAATTAATAGAATTTTCATTTCAGAGTACATTTCTAGAACTCTTTCCCAAAGGGGCAGAACTAGCTCTAGCTGCATATATTAATAGGTGAAAAAACACCAAGTTTATAGCATGAGATTTTATGTGGTGTTGTGCCTCATGTAGGGATTATCAGCTAAAAAAAAATACTGACATAGTCCTGTCCTTTAGAAAGTTCTCTTTGGGTAATAGATAAAGTAGTAAGAGAAATTAAGAGGGTCAGTTTCGATTCTTCAATACCTGTCTTTAAAACCTTGGAGTTAAGCGACTCTGAATAAATTTCAAAAAGAACTCTATTAAACTAGAATGGAGCATATTTAAAGCTAGTCTCTTTTTATTCATCTGAAAACCTCCTGTTGTGCTATTGAAGTAAAAAAGCCTATAGACATTACATCCATCCATACCTAACCTGTTAAAAGAACTGTTGGAATTAACTGTTGAAAAGAAAACTTATTAAGCTGCATAACATTACATTATTACCCATTTTGTTCACAAATAAAATTCCTATCAAGGTTAAAATCCATATATACGTATATGAGAAGAGAATCCAGTGAACCATAGATTTATCATTAAATTTCTGGCATCTACCAAACTGGGCTCTGTAATGATTATGTAAATCCCTTCCCTCACCCTGGTTATAATCATTATTAAATTTAGGAAGTAATAAAGAACCTAATTGAGATCCCAGGGTTGAGACATACTGCATGTTGTAAATAGAGGTGTTACATACACCTCTCGTTAAAAAAATAAAAGGCAATTATTATGAGATTGGTTTATAAGAAAAAGATTAAAATACCCGTATAGCATTTGTTTAGCCATACAGTATTTAAAACAAAGTGGATTTTTTAAAAATAAATGATGAATATGGGGGCACTGGGAGAGAATTAAATTCAACTGCCAGTATCAGTTTGCTTGGATATCTTTAAAACATTTCATAGACCAATGGAACAGAACAGAGTCCCCAGAAATAGACCGAACCCATTATGGTCAGTTAATATTTGACAAAGGAGGCAAGAGCATACAATAGAGAAAAGACAGCCTCTTCAATAAATGGTGCTGGGAAAATTGGACAGGTACATGCAAAAAAATGTAACTAGATCACCAACTTTCACCATACACAAAAATAAACTCAAAATGGATAAAATACTTAAATATAAGTCGTGAAACTATAAAAATCCTGGAAGAAAACATAGGCAATAAAGTCACGGACATCACACATAGTAGAATTTTCACTGATAGGTCTCCTAGGGCTAGAGAAACAAAAGAAAAAAGAAACATATAGGACTACATCAAAGTAAAAAGCTTCTGCACAGCGTAAAAAAACAGCCTCAAAATACAAAGGAACCCCATGGTCTGGGAAAACATATTTGCCAAGGATGTATCTGATAAGGGGCTAATTTCCAAAGTGTACAAAGAATTCATACAACTCAACAAGAGGAAGACAAGCAATCCAATTAAAAATAGGCAAAGGACCTGAATAGACACTTCTCCAAAGAGACACTTCTCCAAGAGATGGCCAAGAGACATATGAGAAAATGCTCAATGTCGCTAATCATCACAGAGATGCAAATTAAAACCACAATGAGGTAACACTTCACACCTGTCAGAATGGCTGCCATCAACAAATCAACAAATGTCATGTGCTGGCGAGGGTGTGGAGAAAGGGGAACCCTAGTACACTGCTGGTGGGAACGCAGACTGGTGCAGCCACTATGGAAAACAGTATGGAGGTTCCTCAAAAAATAGAAATGGAGCTGTCTTTTGACCCAGTGATCCCACTTCTAGGGATATATCCTAAGAATCCTGAAACACTAATCAGAATACATGCACCGTTATGTTCATAGCAGGGCAATTTACAACAGCTAAGATCTGGAAACAGCCCAAGTGCCCACCAGTAGATGAGTGGATAAAAAAGCTGTAGGACATTTACATCACGGAATACTACGAAACTGTAAAGAAGGATCTCGTACCATTTGGGACGGTATGGAAGGACCTAGAGAATATTATGCTAAGTGAAATAAGCCAGGCAGAGAAAGACAGACATCACATGATCTCACTAATATGTGGAATCTAAAGAGCTTAATAAACTGATGAACAGAATAGATTAAATGACATGGAAGCATGGATCAGACTGAAGAATCTCAGAGGGATGGGGGAGGGTGGGTGAGTGGAGGGGGAGAGATTAACCAAAGAATTTGTATGCATATATGCACAACCCAAGGATGCAGTACTTTTAGTGTGCTGGTAGACCATTGTTTTTATCTCATAGAAAAAATAGGCCGAGAATATTTCTAAGGGAAGGAGTAAGAGTGGGAAAGAGTAGAGACAGGCAGACCAATATATACAGTGGCTTGAACTTCTAGAGATACTATAATTCACTTACCCAGGGAAAGTCTGGATAACCTGAACATCCTGAAGCAAGTTTAACAGATTCTAAAAGGGAATGACCCACATTTAGAAGAATTAGTTTTGTGCAAATACTGCACATGACCTAGAGACAGGAAATTACAAAACTATGACTGTCACAAAGTTGTTATTTCATTATTGTAGTTTCACAGATTCTACTTTGAAAAGCTTTTAATTTATGTGCAGTGCTTTGAAGTAACATGTATCTTGCCTCAGATTTAAGGGCTGGCTCTTTGATTTCCTTGAGATGAATAACTACTTATGTACCATTAGATTGAAAAATAGATATATAATCAAAACAGCTAAATTAAAGGAACCATCAAATAAATAGTCACTCTTTTACTTTTTAAATCTAACCCAGGCTATGATTAAATTTGTTTACATTGTAATTCCGATTCTTAGGACTTGCGTTCTAGCCTTTTCCCTGTTTAATTCCTATATTTTATTTCAGTGAATGGAAAATAATACTGTTTTAGCCTAATGTCACTGGGAGTTTTACGTTGTTAGTGAAAGAGGACAAAAAAGAGGTACAAAGCAGGTACCTGGAAACCTTGAATACCAGAACACTCAACCTGGGGTCAAGGTTTACCTAATCCAGCCTTGCAAACGTGGACAAGTCCAAGTGTTGAGCAAAAATGATAACCTTTCTATGTGTAAAGTTCTTGTAACTTTGGGTAGAATTTGCCCTGACGTCTTAATCTTGCCATCTGAGTTTGCAGATACTACCAGTGTACTTTGCGCATCACGTTGATCTAGGTTAAAAGTGTGAGTAGTGTGGACATTCAGTCTCTTGAGCTTCTTCAGAGTGAACTGTCAGTAGTACATAGGCATAGGAATGAGAAGCATACAGGTTCTCTTAAATATTGTTTGATGATGATGCCAAGGGAAGTGCTTCCATGATTGCCATAGGAATACAAGCCTAAAATAATGTAGCAGGTATACAGTCATAATATGGTGTGCTTATAAATGAATAAATCAGTTTGAGGATTAAACACCACTTATGATGCCCCAGACAGAGGCATTGAATGGAAAAATAACAAATACATTAGTAGTAAATGATACAGATTTTTTTTGCAGATGTGAAGGACATAATTATTTTTATTTCTATTGACAGACTGATCACTTTGACTAATTGAAAGCATAAATCATATTTACATCAACTTATATTGCCTGTCCCCCCTCCAGATAATCTTTCATGTTTTTAAAAAAAATTTATTGATTGATTTGAGAGAGAAAGAGGAAGGGAGAGAGAGAGAAACATCAAGTTGTTGTTCCACTTATTTATGCATCCATTGTTTGTTTCTTGTTATGTACCCTGGAGATCAAACCCACAACCTTGGCATATCGGGATGATGCTCTCACTGACTGAGCTACCTGGCCAGAGCCATCTATCACGTTTATAATGACATGTTCAGTAAATTACAAAAATTTGGGGGGTAATAAATTATATTATTTTCTATTATTTCTTTATTTTTTGTACTACCATTTATGCTAGAGGTGCTTCTCTTACTACATATTTATGAGTCCCATTGTTTAGTTTATCTTCAAGTAATTATTAGTCAGTCTGCTATTTTCCATAAACATTAAGTATTTAGTTAGAAAATACTTATTAAGCACCCACATGGTACCAGGCAGTAGGCTAAGGCTAAGTGCTAGGAAGATAGCAATAAACAAGGCAGACATAGTCCCTTGTCCTCATGGAGCAGACCTTACTTACTCTGTTGTCATAATTTCTGTTTCTAAACAAGCTTTTCATCGGTGCTTTGTTATTCAAGACTGTCATCTCATTTCATACTCATATATACATACAGCGAACATTACTGAGTATCTATAGTGTACCCAGCACTGCATGATGATATAATTGAGAAGATAGATCTTATCAGATAAATTATAACACTATGGTTAAAATAATGAACGATGGCATGGATATGTACAGTGAAAAATACAAAAGGAAGATCAACATCTTAGCTGGAGAAATGAGGAAAAGCATCCCAGAGAAGATGACATTTGGGTTGAATTTTTAAAGATTAGTTGGCAAAGAAGATAGAAAAGAGCTTTTGAAGCAGAGAAAAGAGCATTGGGAAAAAGATATGGAATAATGACATGTTCAGTGGGGTGGTGTTCTCTGTGAGAAGTTCATTGTAGTTCAAGTGTAAGGGACATGAAGTGCCATAAAAGGAAAGGAGTCTCTAAAATGGACTAGAGCCAGATTGTGAAAGGTGTTTGCTCATGACTGCCTTGGCATGCTGCAAAGTCAGTGAACACATTTGTTAACTTAAGGGCTTTAATGAGAAAGAGTGAAAAATGTTCGTGTAATGTTTTGCTTCTTGCTAATTGCCCACCAGCTTTACCAGGTACTGCTTCCTAACGTTAGCTGAATACTTCTACATGCTGTGCAGGACCCATTTGCCTTTAACTATCCATGTAACACTTAAACACAATTTTGTTATCAAAGTTTTTCTACAAACTGAATAATATTAGGAAAAACTTGAAATTCTTTTTTTTTAAAACATATCTTTATTGATTTCAGAGAGAAGAAAGGAGGGGGAGAGAGAGAGAGATAGAAACATCAATGATGGGAGAGTCATTGATCGAGCCCGCAATCCAGGCATGTGCCCTGACCGGGAACCGAACCCTGATCTCCTGGATCATAGGTCGATGCTCAACCACTGAGCCACGCCCTGCCAGGCAAAAAAAAGAGGCAGAATTTTATACTTGATCTTAGCCTAAAGGCTGAGAAGTGATGAAAAATTGTTGGAATTTTAAATCTCATATTCATTTTACACAACTCATCTCTTTATTTAGCTCTCCTACTTATATTCCTATTTATGATTATCTATGTTTTTATCTGAAAGGATAAAAATATTTTGAAATTAAAACAGTAAAATAGTGAAATATTTTTATATTGGTTACAAAATACTTCTAAGGTGGCTTCTTTCTGCTTTTCCTCTATTTTTTAAAAAGCAGTGTCTCTTTTGAAGAGATTTTACCACACATACAGATGCAAAAGCAATGAAAAATACTTTTATTTTATTTTATTTATTGATTTTAGAGAGGAAGAGAGGGAAAAAACATCAGTTTGTTGTTCTACTTATTTATGCATTCATTCATTGGTTGATTGTGCCCTGACCGTGGATCAAACCCATGACCTTGGCATATGAGGACAACACTCCAAACAGCTGAGCTACCAGGCCAGCGCCAAGGAAAAATACTTTAAAATACTGCCAATGAAGTTTAAACCAATAGTTATTTTTATAGGAGGGATCAAGTCAATACATGCCCCAATCTTGAAAAAGAAAAATCTGAAAGTGGAAAGTTTGTGGTGTTACAATAAAGCCTTTCCTTAATTTCAAGAAACATATTAAGAACTTACTGATGCTAACCTCCATTTTAGTCACTGGAAATATAAAAATGAATAAAACAGCCTCTCCTCTCAATAGTATCTAGTGAAATATTAAGTTGAGCCACATGAAACTGCATCATTTTTAGGTCAAAAATGGTCAAATGTAAGTTCAGCCTAACATATATTTATAAACAGAAAGTTGCAATAATAAAGATATGAATAAAGTGGTACCTGCGCTGAGAAAGTGCTTCATGCTGCCTAGAGCAATCCCTGAAGGCTTCCCAGAGATGACATTTGAGCTGAGTTTCAGAAAATGATTGGGAGTGCACCTTGTGTTCACAGGAAGTAAAGAGAACAAGGGCATTCTAGAAATAGGAAACAGCATGTCCAGAGTTATTGAACTGACAAAGAGCCTAGCTCATGTGGGAAACTGCAAATATTTCACACTGGCTGGAATGCCAGATATTGGGGGTGACAGGAGATGAGGCAGGCGAAGTAAGCAGTGGACAGATCATGGAGGGTGGGATATATCAAGCCAAAGAATTTGATTTTTACTTGAGATTAGTGAAATGTGTGTAATCCAGGGAGTGTACAAAGCAATTTGTTAGGGTTCAGAAAGAAAATATTACTACTACTATGTATATTTAAAGTTATTGTGTAGGTGTTACAATGTATATAATTCTTATTGCAGTACTGGATGTAAATAATTTATAAGTATTATGGTGTGTTATGGGTTGAACTATATGTCCCCCCAGAAATTTATGTTTAAGTCCTTAGTGTCTCAGAATGTGACCTTATTTGTAAATAGGCTCACTGCAGATGTAATTTGTTAAGATGAAGTCATACTGGAATAGAGTGGGCCCCTAATCCCACATAACTGATGTCCTTGTCACATAAAGATGAAGGCAGAGATTGGGGTGATGCTTCTACAAGCCAAGCAACTTTAAGATTGCCAGCAAACCATCAGAAACTAGGAAGAGGCCTAGAACAGATCCTTCCCTCCCAGACCTCAGAAGGAACCAACCCTGCTGACACCTTGATCTGAGACTCCAGTTCTCTAGAACTGTGAAACATAAAATTCTATTGTTTAAACCACCCAGTTTGTGATACTTTGTTATAGCAGCCCTAGAAAACTAATACATGGCGCATGGTCTAAAGGTTTAGAGTAGAGACCTTGATTAAATGATGGGGAGCCATGGAAGACTTGGAGTATGTTTTAAGAGTCCAAGTTGTTTATGTCCTATCTTTATTCAGTCTCAGTATTCCATAATTAATTTGAAGTAATTTTTTTAATCCTCACCTGAGGATATTTTTTCCATTGAGATACATTGGTTGCCTCCTGTACACGCCCTGACCGGGGCAGAGAATTGAGTCTTGTGCAACCAAGGTATATGCCCTTGGTCGGAATTGAACCCTGGACCCTTCAGTCCATGGGGCCAGTGCTTTAACCACTGAGCCAAACCAGCTAGGGCAAAGTGATTTCTTGACTTCTTAGTAATTACTCTACTTCTTAGAGCCATTATAATGGGAAAGCAATTTGTTCACATTTGTGTTTAAAAGAAAGAATTAGGAAATATTTGGCCTTAAGTTCAAGACAGGATGATAGTATGCAACAATTTTAGGGGGGGAAATTTATATTTAAGAAAAAAGTATCATCTAACCCCATTAGGCAGAAGTGGAACCAAAATCAGAAATAGGTTCCTACCAACAGGAGTCATAAGCTGTAAAGAGTTTAATAGTATATCATCAGTGCAGAGAGACTGTAAGCAATGCATGCATTATTCTATCTTCAAGTATTAAGGACAGCCAGTCCTTCTTATACAAGTCATACATTAGTCATGTGCCTGGGATTCCAAAACAGAATGATTGAGAGACTTTTCAAGGCCAAGGATAATACCCTAATCTCAGATGTACCTCTTTTGAGCCTCTTTGTAGGTTAGCAAAATCCAGAAGTCAGCAATACATTAATTAATTAACATATTAATAAAATATTTTTGAGCCTTAGCCAGTTTGGCTCAATGGTTAGAGCATTGGCCCACAGACTAAAGGATCTCAGGTTCAATTCTAGCCGAGGGTGCACACCGTGGTTGCAGGTTCAATCCCCAGCCCCAGTTGGGGCACCTGCGGGAGGCAACCAGTAGATGTGTCTCGCATGAATGTTTCTCCCTCCCTACCTCCCTCCCTCTCTCTCTCTCTCTTTCTCCCCCCCTCCTCCCCCCCAATCTCTCTGAAAAGCAATGGAAAACATATCCTCGGGTAAGGATTTAAAATTTTTTTTTTTTTGCGTATTATATTTGCAGCATTTTAGATCTTTGTTGTTCCATGGAATATTTGATGATTTTTGGCCTTATTTGTGCAAGTCAACTAAAGCATTTTGAAATACTACTACTTTTTTAAAAGTCCACATGTATTTGTAATAGTTCTGCCATCCATTAGACAAGAGATTTTCAGACTTTTTTAAAGTAATAGA